>NC_073308.1:46493052-46615552 GCF_027595985.1 Sorex araneus | reverse complement strand
CAATTTTCTTTTACTCTTTTGGTTTCTTCTCAATCTACAGTCGGTGTTGTGAAAAGAAAAGTTGTGGAAACCGAAACGAGACTCCTTCAGATCCTGTCATCATCGACAGGTAGGGGGAAAAGTGGTTTTGAAAAAAATCATTTCAGCTTTTTAAAAGTTTATGAATCTTAACCTTGAGGATGGATCACCTGGACTTTGCCATATGGTAGATTTTTGTGATATGTCAGGGTGGGAAGCCAGTCTAGCATGTGTTTCCTTGTCCTGGTTGGCTTTCTTGGCAGAAGTTAGAATCAGCCTTTTTGAGAATGTATCTTTAAATTGATGCTGGGATTCTCTTCCAGGTGCATTGACTTCCTTGTCAGGACTGTGTGGATGGTGAAAAACATCACCATCCCTGTGTGGCGGGCTAGGGGATCAGTCTGTTTCCTAAAAAAGCAGCAGCAACAACCCCTCTGTCATTCTCAGTGATTGATGATTGATTGAAGACTTTCAATTTAGGGGATGATTTGTGGATTGTGACAAGCTCTCTATTTCGCTGAGGGAGATTCCTTTCTACCACAAAACATTGCATTCTGGGTTGTCTGCTATATTCTGAGTGGGAGAGATTCTTTGGGACAATATGCTAATTCATTGAAATGTGATTTAGCATCCTCAGCTGTCTGTTTTTGTGATTGGAAACAGAACTTACAAACCAACGAAGAAATACCAAATTAACTTCCAGCAATCATGTAATTTTTAAGAAATCCCATATTCCCACCCCTAATTTTTTCTCTTTCGTTAAAAAACGGAATAATTCCCCATTGCTTCTTTCTTTGGGTTTTCATGTTTCTAGCCAGGTCCTGAAATGGAATGGAGAGACCACAGTCTCCAAAGTTGTTATTCCAATATTCCAACGAATTCTCAGTTGGGAGAATAGAACCTCTGGCATTCTTCCCAGAAAGTCAGCTTGGTTTTTTCATGGAAAGTATAGAATAGTCCAGGAAAGAGGAGGCTGGAGTTCTGATCCTGTCCTAGCTTCTGACCTTGGACAAAGCACTCAGCATCTCTAATCTTCAATGTACACCGGTGGGTTGGAGGATTCTTACTGCTGCAGTAGGTTTCAGGAGGCTACTGAAATATCTGTGGCAGTGCGATAGTGTTCTTTGAGATTCTTGAGAGAGGATGAGAACCAAATATAAAATATTTGTTGAATGAGTGTTGTATCTTTGGCATCTTAGGATGTTTAGGTGAGACAAATTTTAACAAGTTGTTTGAAAGTTAAATTTTTTCCTCTCTGAAAATGCACAGACAATGAAAATGAAAGAGTTGCAAGAACTTTCTGGGGTTAGCCATCTTCCCAAGCCCAGGGATGGTGTCATAACTTGCCCACAGTTACACAATTACACAGCTTATTGGAGCAAGTGGTACTAGAATACAGTTGTTTTGCTTCTAGGCCTGCATTCCTCTCACTGTTATACTTTATACCTTCCTCCTATACTCTCTATTCTAACATATATAGGTTGAATGTGCTGATTGTGTGTTAGTCACATCATTTCCCTACTTCCTAGGATGCCCTTAGGATTCTCTATGGGAGGGAACTTTGAAGCATAGGAGAGAAATCTAGATACAGATCTAGTCCTTTCCTATGTGTCAAGACTGAGCTCAGGTGGGAGAGAGCACAGTGGGTAGGGTGCTTGCTTTGCACATGATCAATTTGGCATCTCATATGACCCTCTGTGTACTGCTAGGAGGAATTCCTGAGTGCAGAGTCAGAAGTAAGACCTGAGCATAATCAGGTGTGGTCCAATAACCAAACCAAACCAAGACAAACAAAAATAACCCAAGCGGGCTGGAGTGATAGCACAGCGGGTAGGGCGTTTGCCTTGCACGCGGCCGACCCGGGTTCGATTCCCAGCATCCCATATGGTCCCCTGAGCACCGCCAGGGGTAATTCCTGAGTGCAGAGCCAGGAGTGACCCTTGTGCATCGCCAGGTGTGACCCAAAAAGCAAAAAAAAAAAAATAACCCAAGCAAACAAAAAAGGGCCGAATTCAATCTTTATCCAGTCTTTTTATTTTTTAAACCAATTTCAGCTCCCCTTTCAAGAATGTTCTTTAATCTTATAACTTTTACATTTTTTTTTTTTGCATTTTGGTCACACCCAGTGATGTTCAGGGGTTACTCCTGGCTCTGCACTCACCACTTCTGGCAGTGCTCAGGGGATCCTATGGGATTCTGGGGATCGAATCCAGGTTGGCCACATGCAAGGCAAATATCCTCTCCGCTGGACTATTGCTCTGGCCCCAATTGTTATATCTTTTCTTATAATAAATAGCCCCTTAACCAGCTCTGGGAATACTTACAAACCTATAAATGCTAACCTATACTTTACATCCTAATGACTCTGAACTTAGCAGTTCTTACTTTTAAAAAGTTATATAATACACACTCAAGGATATAATCTAACTTGCCTATGTCTTTTCCCTATGCAATATACATTCTTCATTTACAAAAGAAAGTAGTGTTTTTACCTCTATGGTATGGAGCAAAATATTTTTCTACTAGGTTTGCACTAGAATGCCCCCCCCTTTTTTTTTGCTTTCTTTTGGGGTCATACCTGGCAATGCACAGGGGTTATTCCTGGCTCTGCACTCAGGAATTACTCCTGGCAGTGCTCGGGGGGACCAGGAGGGGTACTGGGAATCGAACCCGGGTCGGCAGTGTGGAAGGCAAATGCCCTACCCGCTGTGCTATTGCTCCAGCCTCTTGGTTTTTTTTTTTTGAGTGGGTGGAAATTATATCTTAGCTGCATATAACAGAGCTTTATGTGACTGTGGCATTTATATTTATTATCCTGTGCACAATTAAATAGTCCCATAATGTCTCTGCATCACTTGAAATATTTGTCATTTCCGAAATATTGTATGTCTACACATGGAAACATACATACCAAAGGGCACTGTAAATTGACTAATATTAGGTTTTAAGAGAATCCATTATTATAAACAGATGCATTAGTTCAACTTATTCATTTTAGGACTTTTACTTTTTGGGTCATATCTGGCGATGCATAGGAGTTACTCCTGGCTCTGCACTCAGGAATTACTCCTGGCGGTGCTCAGGGGACTGTATGGGATGCTGGGAATCAAACCCAGTTAAGCTGTGTGCAAGGCAAACGCCCTACCTGCTGTGCTATTGCTCCAGCCCTTCATTATAGGACGTTTAATGGAAGATATTGTTCTTGCACCAAAATCTAGTCTCATTACTCCTCAGTGTCTTGTGGGCTGACCTTTACTTCATTTGTGCATGCAAAAGGAAAGGTGGGTGGCTCATGTCATCCAGAGCTCTGGTCCCTAGGTTTAGTCTCTGCTGACCTAGAGATGTTCAGATCCCCCATGAGCACCAAATGGGTGCAAAGTAATCTATTTTGGATTTCCTTTGAGTAAATATAGAACTCTTTTCTGTGCTCTTATTCTTCTAATGCCAACTCCTCCCCCTTCTTGCTTCATGTAACCAGATGCAGTTAATTTACACGGTTTCTCTTTGAGTTTTCTCACACACCAGACACGTTGTATGTTGGCTCTAGGGAAGTCTGTTTATTCCCTTGGAACTCTGCATGTTTGAAAAAAGAAAGGGGAAACTGAAGGGTAGCTGCCCAACTTTTCATCATCATCGACCTCTTTTATTTTGTCCTTGTGAACGCAGGGTTTGACAATATTTTGCCTGCCAAGCTGTAATGAATAAGTAATAATTCAGCTGTAATTCCCTTTTTATTAATTAAAGGCATATGACAGAATGAGAAGGAAACATCTCATCCCAGAAATGCCCTTGATCTCATCAGTAGCCAATCAGAGTTTTTGATCCAGATGAGACAACCAATGTTACCACACCAACTTAATAAACTTCTAGCTCAACATGCAGCAACTTGACTTTTCATTTTGCCCATGTGACCACATCCTGGGCAGACATTCAGTTTCCAGTAGGCTGCTTGAACTATGAAAAATAGCTTTACTACCATGTGGCTCCTTAATTGAAAACCATTGGATTTTACTGTAGTGTATACCCCATTGGGGACTTCATTCTCCATTTCCTAAGACTCAGCCCCCAACTGGGACATTTTTCCCTGCTAATTACTCTCTGCCTTGATCTTTATAGAAATGTAAATTTATTTTTATTTTCATTTACGTTTGGAATTCTTGAACAGCCACACCTCTCAAGGAAAAGGTGGGGGTAATTCATAGCCCAGCTAGGTGCTGCTCCTCCAGGGCCTCCCGTTCTTTTCCTTCTGAATATGGACATGTGCATGGAGCTGGAATAGGAGTGTTAGTTTTTAGTGTATGAATAATAAGTTCTATTGAGAGACAGTTCAACAGGCTAGATTGCATGCATTGTATGTGAGAAGCCCAGCTTCTATCCTTGGTACCACATTGTCCTCTGAGCATAAACCGGGGACTGGGCCCTCAGCACCACTGGGTGTGGTCCCAAACAAAACAAAACAAAACTGGAAAAAAAAAAGGAAGACGAAACCCACAAAGGCCAGAGAGCTAATACCAGGAATGTTTTGCCTTGCATGTGCTGAACCTCGGTTCTGCTGCTGGTACTCCCCTGAGTATCTCCAAGAATGACCTCTGAGCACAGAGCCAGAAACCCTTAGGGTAGCACGGTAAGATCCCCAAACCAAAAACCTAACTAAAACATCAAATTCCCTCTTGCCACAAAACAAAGTTCCTATCTAGAAAACAAACAAAGGTCACTCCACCTCCCATCTCTTCACCAGCACAAGCAAAACCAACAATGAGCACTGGCCTTCAGTATCAATCTTGTCTATGGAGTCTTGCATGTGGATTTTTTTTTTTTTTGCTTTTGGGTCACATATAGTAATGCACAGGGGTCATTCCTGGCTCTGCACTCAGGAATGACCCCTGGTGGTGCTCAGGGGACTATATGGGATGCTGGGAATCGAAGCCCGGTCGGCCGCGTGCAAGGCAAACACCCTACCCGCTGTGCTATCGCTCCAGCCCCAGCATGTAGAAAATTTTATTTTTTTCTGTTTATTTTTTTCTTTTTGGATCACACCTGGCAATGCACAGGGGTTATTCCTGGCTCTGCACTCAGGAATTATCCCTGGCGGTGCTCAAGGGACCATATGGGATGCTGGGAATCGAACCCGGGTCGGCCGCGTGCAAGGCAAATGCCCTACCCGCTGTGCTATTGCTCCAGCCCCTGCATGTAGAAAATTTTAAAAGGCTCAAACTTCTTTACAGTATTACTTCAAACAAAAGCTCCAATTCAACCCTGTTTTCAGGGTCTCTGCTCTCTTCAGGCTCTATTCTTCATCTAGAAGTTTCTTCTGAATATTACTGAATTCTGGAGTTCTCCTGAAGTGGGAGAAAACAAGAACTCAAAAGAGTGGTTCCTGTTTCTGTTCTTGTGGTTCTGTACAAAATAACCTGGGAGAGGAGGGGCACAATCTCTTTGTAGTTGTCTCTGCCCATGTGCACACTCGTAGGATATTTTCTCTGAAGGAGCTGGTAAAACCTATTTTTTTTCACAGACTTTAGATCTTAGTCTTTTGTCTTGGGACCTTGGTCTTTAAAAAAACAAGTCTCACAATGGAGACGTTACTGATGCCCGCTTGAGCAAATCGATGAACAACGGGATGACAGTGATACAGTGATTATTTTTTCTAATAACATTTTGTTTGTTAGAAATATAGAATGCTTAAATAAATCATAAAGTAACAAATTTGGGTTTTGATTTTTAAAAATTTATTGTATTTTTATAAAGTAGTTCATAATATTTGATTACATATAATATTTGAATACCACTCCCACCATCATTATACCTTCCCACCACCATATTTCAGATATTTCCATCCTGAACTGCAACCCCTGCCCCGAAGCAGAACTGAAATAATTTATTTTGTATCATTTGTTATAAACAGGCCGTTGAAAATGCTCCAAAAATTTTTCCTTAGACGAAAGTGTGTAAAGATTGTTATATTTCACCTGGGGCCATTAAGCCCCTCTATAAGAGATCACTAATATGTTGTTAAAGGTTGAGTCTTGTGTGCCTATATATATACACACACACATATATGTACACTATATATATATACACATATATGTACATGTATAGTACATGTATATATGTACATATATATCTGTAAAAATGTACTTCCCTCTAAGATTGGTTGCCCTCTACTTTAAACCCCATCAAATGTGGTGTGCTAGTCTTGGATATGAATGGTGTGAGTTATGAGATGTTGTATGGTTGTATGGTGCAGGAATAGATTCACTCATGGGTGTGGCTCAGTCTGAGTGTGTGGAGATTGGCCATGAGCATGGTGGCGGTTGAGTTCTAGAGGTTTTTGGCTGCTGGGGCTGGTCCCTTGGGATGGGGAGAGGCCTCTCATGCCCCCTTCCTGGGTACCCTGAATGAAACAGCCTGATGTGGGGTTCAGTAGCATGACTATGGCAAGTCATTTCATGCTCTCTTCTGAGAGAATTATAACTAATCTCTGGATCATGGCCATTGATGAGATCATCTGGTGTCAGCCAGAGGTGGCAGTGACAATGACTATTGTTCTTAAAAAATCCTTAATCGTGGGAAATGCACAGAGCATATATTTAATCTTCTTATTTATTTATTTAGCTTTTTGGGTCACATCCGGTGATGCACAGGGGTTAATCCTGGCTCTGCACTCAGGAATCACTCCTGGTGGTGCTTGGGGGACCATATGGGATGCTGGGAATCGAACCTGGGTCGACTGCGTGCAAGGCAAATGCCCTAGCCACTGTGCTATTGCTCCAGCCCCATCTTTTTAATTTTTAAATAGAGAATTTGCAGGTATTAAATTCTTCCATTTTGTGGTAAAACCATCACTACTTTCCAGCCACAGAACTCTTTTCAAAACTGCAAAACTAAAACTTTGTTCACATTAAACTTCAACTCCCATTTTACCAATCCTCCAAGTCCCGGGTTTTGCCCCTTGAATTCTGACTACTCTACATGCCTCAAGCAACATTGAATTTGTGGTTTTCTGACAGGGTTAATTTCCCTAAGCACAAAGTTCTTGAAGATATTTTTTGTTGTAACTTTGGGAGAATTCCCTGTTTTTGTCTTGGGATCACACCTAGTAGTAGTTGGGGGCCAATTCTGGGGACTAGCATTGCTCAGAGGACACTGTGGTATGGGGACTGAACCCAGGGTTCCCAGGTGCAGAGTTCCATTTGAGCAATCTTCCTTCCCCTCTCTCATGTCTCCTCTCTTACCCTCTCCTACTCTTCCCTTCCATTTCCCTTTCTCCATCTACTTCTCTTTCTCCTCTTCCTCAGCCTTCTTTCTTATTCTTATTTTCTCTTCCTTATCAAACCTAGGGCCTCAAATATGCAAGCACGTCTATGACCCTGAGCTATATCCTTGCCTCAGGCTCCTCAACCATGTTCTTGACTTGTATTGTAGATTCAGCGTTTAAGCTGAAAGATCTTACTGTTTCTTGCAGTGTTTGGACAATATTTATAGTTGAGCTGAAGTCTACAAACTTAGAAGATTCCTGAAATCCTAGGTGTCTTATGGTAGTTTTCCAGTTGTGACCAGTCCCTCTATTTCCCCTGAAGTTGCAAACCAGATGTCAGTGACACCTGGAAAAAAGGTTTTGCTTCTGAGTACGATGAAAAAGACCAATACTCAACATTTATCTAACACTTAATTGGCACTTACTGTGTGCAGGCTATTATTAATTAAGTAAGCTTAATAAATCTTCAATGAATGAGAAAAGTCCAATTTTATGGAGAAAAAGGAATCTTAAGGAGTTAGCTAAGTTGGGTAAGGTCACATAGCAAGTTTTAGTGGTAAAATTAGAGTGTGACCATTTTTTTTTCCAAGAAAAAATAATGCTTTGGTATGATAGAAGGGAAGACTTTCCAGAATTTGGAGCTGTTGAAGAATGAAAGACCTGTTAAACCTGGGCTGAAATGAGATCTGATGGGAACATTAAGATTAAGGAGGGGATCTGTTCTATGGGAAGTCAGGTGAGGTTGTGGTCAAAATATCATTTATTGGGGCTGGAGTGATAGCACAGTGGGTAGGGCGTTTGCCTTGCACGCGGCTGACCTGGGTTCAAATCCCAGCATCCCATATAGTCCCCTGCGCACCGCCAGGGGTGATTCCTGAGTGCATGAGCCAGGAGTGACCCCTGTGCATTGCTGGGTGTGACCCAAAAAGCAAACAAAAATCATTTCTTTTTTTTTCTTTTTTTTTTCTTTTTGGGTCAACCCATCGATGCTCAGGGGTTACTCCTGGCTCTACGCTCAGAAATTACTCCTGGCAGTGCTGGGGGACCATATGGGATGCTGGGAATTGAATTTGGGTCGGCCGCGTGCAAGGCAAACGCCCTACCCGCTGTACTATCACTCCAGGCCCAATATCATTTATTTCTGTGAATGTACAAGTTCTCATTAGTAGTGTGACAGGTTTGATGGAATATTAGTACCCAGCTGTATAAGAAGAAGCACAGTGTAGCAGAAATAACTCTGTGGACTAGGGTCAGACAACCAGTTTTCAATTTCAGATTGTTAACTACCTGTCTAATGTTAGAGGTCACAAACTACCTTCTTGAATTTCAGTTTCCCTATCTGTACGGGGCCGTATGTTGGACTTCATGGATGTAATGCATAATTTTATATTGCTTTCTAGTTCTAAGTTCTCTGATTCTATCTGAGAGTTCTGGTTGGGTGTCAGATATACCAGTATATTATCTTAGCTCATCAATAATTTATGGGAGTGATTATTATGTACTTTCTCTGCCCAGAGTTACCATCACCAGCATAAGGGAACCTAGTGTGGTGAAGAGTCTACAAAAGGCTCGCTGCAGGCTATATGTATGTATTTTGTGTGTGCGAAAACATTCATTCCTTCAGGAAAGACATAGAATTTCTATTGACTCAAATTGAATGTATCATTCCTTCATGCTTTCTAATAAAATCTTTGCTAGTTTCTTGGCGTTTTAAGCAGATACAGAAAAAGACACTGCTACCTGCTGGTTATAGACAAAGTGTCTCTTCAGGTAGAAGTACTTGACTGAATGATAGTACAAGCCAAGAAGTAAACAAATAAATCAAATTTCATTTGCAGAAGTCATTCTCCTCATGATTAAAAAATGGTGCAGGTGTTGGAGAGATAGTAAAGGCTTTAAGTCATTTGTTTGCATTCTGCCAGCCCCGAATCAAACCTCCAATACTTCATATGGTTCCCCAAGAACTACCAGGGGCTACTCCTGAACACAAAGCCAGAAGTAGGACCTGAGCACCACTAAATCACCAAGTGTGTCTCACCCCCTCCATAAAAAGATAGAATAAGGAAGTTATGACAATCACTTCTGAAGCTTGGTTGTGTTTTTTAGTGTTTTCACTTCTGTAGTTTGGTTAGTGGTTTTTTTTTTTTTTTTTTTGAGTGGTGAAGGGGTCTCCCAAGCAGTTCTCAGGAGAACTGGGAGCTACTCCTGGAGATGTTGGGGCTGCTGGCCAGATGGTTCAATGCTCAGGCCCAGCAATGCAGTGCTGCTCATACCTCGTGGTGCTTGGGGGTGCCAGGTCATATCTAGCTGTGCTTAGGGACCTTCAGGGCTGCTCCAAGTAGTTTTAAGGGGATGGAGATGAGTAATGCCAGGGCTGGAACTTGGGGTCCCTGTGCTTGCAAGACAAGCACTGTTGGGCTAGTTTTAAAGATTTGTTCTTATTTGGGGTACAGTTCGTAGAGGGCTTGTCTTGCATGTGCTGACCTGGGTTCGATTCCACACGTTCGGACAAGCCTCACGCATGAAGGAACTGGCAAAGGAACCCAGGTGTGCAGGACCCAGGGCCGAGATCTCCAAGGCTGCTTGGATTGAGACTGGGCCTCTTCCATCCCGATTCCCCATTTTCCAGTAGCTAGGCAGTCACACCCAGAAACTGCCCCCAGCGCCCGTGTAATCCCATCAACAGCCAACATTCAGAGACTATAAAACCAAGCTCCCAGAAGCGGATTAATTGCTGACCAGTAATTGGCTTACAGTTTGGATGACTGAGTTCTTTGTTAACTTTTATATACAACTTTTCCTGTTAGTGCTGATACTTGACAATAGTTTAGCAATTTTACCTTCTAGTGGAAGATAGGTGTAAATAACAGTAGAATAGATATATAGGATCGGAAAGCCGAATGAACCCTTGATAATTCAGTAAATATATATTAAGAGGTTATTAGATGATGGATTTTGCAAGGTACAAAATTTCCCCATCAGATCTTGTCGTTTTTATTTTTTTGCTTTTTGGGTCACACCTAGCGATACAAAGGGGTTACTCCTGGCTCTGCACTAAGAAATTACTCCTGGCAGTGCTTGGGGGAACCATATGGAGTGCCTAAGATTGAACCTGGGTCAGTTGTGTGCAAGGAAAATGCTCTACCTGTTGTACTATCTCTCTGGCCCCGACCATGTCAGTTTTTCTTGAGGTGGGTGGTGCTAGTGGTGCAATTGGGGGCTGCTTTCTATTTATTCACTTAAGGCAGGCAATTTTCCAGGAGGGTACTGGATTCTTTTTTCAGAAAGGGGACATGTTTGCCAACTAAGCTTGGGAACCTCTGTTCAAATGGAAACAAAAGGTGTGCATAAATAACTGGGAAACAAAGTAGAACATGCAGTAAAGGAGGTAGAAACTTTCAGGAGGATATGAAATGGACAGGGGTGATTTCTTCTAGGCCATGGTGTGTGGTGTGTCAGCTGTAACTTGGATATATGTAGCTGAGGTTGAAGGGCATTCTAGGAAGAGAAAAGGGCGTAGGAAAAAGCATGTGGAAAAAAAATCCTAGTTCTTCTTCTTCTTGGGTTTGAGGCCACAGCTGTGTGTAAGGCAAGTGCCTTACTCATGGTACTTTCTCTCCAGCCCCTAGTTCTTCATGAAGTTTCAGAATTTCATGTACCTGTGAGAAGAAGGACAGTAGGAAAAACTAAAACGATTATATGGAATTAATAATAAAGTCCAGAAGATTTTAGATTTCTGTACAAAAAATGTTTAACATTTTGCTGGTGATGGGAAGACTTCAAATAATTTTTAATATTATGGAGAGAGAACTTTGAGAAGAACTTGGAAAATGGAGAATGGGAATTAGGGAAAGTATTAGGAGGATGTCTGGCTGAAAACTGCTTTTCTTTATGTAACTCTTTCTGGGAATTTATTTGTCTATCTGTCAAAACTTAGGGATTATTTCAATCACCATATATGCAAACTGGAATTTGGGAGATGGGCCCAGAGTTATAATTTTGTGACTTCTATTAAAAAAATACAGATTTCTGATTTAGACTTTCTTCAGCTTCTTCTGATTCTACCCCTTTCTGCCACCACTAGTGTCTGAGTCATTTTTACCATGTAAGTGTTTGTCCCTGTCCCTGGAGGTGAGGCACCCATTTCTCACCTCCCTGCACCCTACATCCCCTCCCCCAGTTCACCCACCACTCCAGAGCTTTTGCTGATGTTACCACTTGTCCCCATGAGTACCCGTTCTTTGTTCACTCGAAAGCTCAGATCCTTTGCAAAGAACTGCTGTTGTACCATCTGGCAATCTGTGAATATTTTAGTAGCCTGGATGTCTGTGAGAAAGCAAAAACTCAGAGGCCAGAATCGAAATCATTTACAAACATTCTTTAGAAAGTGAGAGAATGACCCAAATCAATTCACCTTTATCAATGGTCTTGTTAACATTGTTTATGGAGGTCTCCTGAATCAAATTATCAAAGGACCCATTTGATATCAAGAGTCATTCAAAACAGATAATAGTATAGTATGCTTTAACTTTTAGCTTCTTCTAAAAAAAACTGTGGTGTTTAATAGCAGATTTACCAGAAAATTTTATGAGTCAACAGAAGCAGAAGAATAGTACTCTAGAATTATGCTGTGTTGGGAATTAGCAATAATTTATTTTTTGGAAGGAGCTATTGTTGTGAAGTTGGCTATCTGGCTTGGATGAATACAGGACCTGAGTCTTAGAAAATATGATAAACAACATCTTCACCCAAAAAGAGTCTTATAGATCTTCCAGGTATTTATTTTATTTTATTTTTTCTTTTAAGTGAACAAGGCTGAATAATTTTCTCTGGGCTTATTTTTGACTTAGTCAATATATTAAACAGTTGGGAAATAGGACACATATCCCAAAGAGATGAGAAGGAATTTTCCCACAGATAATTTGCAGACTTAAAGTTCTACCGACTAGCACTCAACTAGACTACTGTTGATCAAAATCTTGTAAGAATTGTTCCTTGTTGCTCTGCTCTTCAACCTTGACTAGAATCACATTTGATCAAATGAGAGAGTGGCTAAGTCTGGGGAAGGTCAAAGCATATCAGGGAAGCAGCCCAGATCCAAGCCTACCAGTGCTTGGCATTTCATTCCGGATCAGGTCACTGGATGATATTCCTTCAGGAAGGTTTTGTTTGAAATTCAAAGTTTACACGCAAGGAAAACTTTCCCAGCTCCTTCAAGACCACCAAGGAGCCACCCTGATGAGAATAACTACAGCTGTTCCCACATACCAGCAGCTTTTCAGAAGAAAATAAGGGAGAAAGTCTTAATCCCTTCGATATGATGACAGAAATGGAAGAATTCACAGCGACAACATTATTAGATTAAAGCAAGCACTTTGGAGTGAGCACCTCCATTTTAAAATCCATATGTTGCCAAGACTTTCATTTATATATTTCTTATTAATTTAAAAAAATTTTAGGCACTGTTTTGCAATGGTGCTAATATTAATGTTCTAAGGATGTTAGGACTTAAACAATGAGAAAACATAAAATGATGATAAGTTCGGGTCATTGTAATAAAATGTTGTTATTCAAAAACAGCTCCTCTATTAAAACCCACATCATCTCTATAGAGAAAAATGACACCCTACCCCCCACTTTGGTTCCAGATTTGCACTGAACATTTTCCTTATTGGTTTCAAGCTACACATAAAGCTCCTTTAGCTATTTACTAGGGTCATCACTCCACATTCATATGAGAAAGGACTAAGTAAAACCAATTGATGCAGGGGGCATATACTAAGCAAGTTAAAGATTTGAGTGGGATTATAATCAAGATTTCTCGATCCCAAGACAAAACTGCACCAGAGTTGGGTTTTACTAATCTTTTGCCAATCATTCATTTTCTCACTTTCACTGAATCTGGAGTTGCCATATTTAACAAATAAAATAAAGGATGTCTATTAAATGGAAGTACTGGGTAAATGTATGTGTGTGTATTGGTGTGTGTGTGTGTGTGTGTGTGTGTGTATATGTTCAGACATGTGTATGTGTATTTGTGTAATACAAAGCTTGAACCCAGGACCTCACACAGATAAAATATGGAGCTTCCCACTGAACTTATCCCTGTTCCAAATTTGTTTTTATTTTCAGGCCACACCCAATGATACTCAGGGTTTATTCCTAGCTTTGTGCTCAGGAATCACTTCTAGAGATGCTCAGGTAGAGCATATGGGATATTGGGGATTGAATCTGGGTCGACCACATGCAAGGCAAGCGCCTTACCCATTGTATTATCTCTCCCCTGGTCCAAGTTTGAACTGCTTCTAAGATATGTGTCCCAGTTAAATTTGAATTTCAGGTAAAAAATGAACACATTTTCCATATGTGATTATCATGCAATAGTTGTGATATGCAGAAAACTTGTTAGTCTAAAATTCAAAATTGGGCATCTAATATTTGCTCTGGAAACCTTAGCTGAATTCCACTTTCTTCTCTGAAGAATAGAGAAGTCTGGACCAGGGGAAAAAATATATGCAGGAGGCTGTGCCATCCTTGGCTCTAGATCCAAGTGGCATGTGCTCTGCTTCCTTTCCTCATTTTTTTTTTTTAACTTTCATGTGGGCCTCATCAACCATCTCTGGTTCGGTCATAGTTTAGTGCCACTTTTAGTTCTACTTGGGAGGCTGCTAGTAATGCAGGAAGTGTTCCTGGACAGCCCATCGTTCCCACCTCCTCCTCCCACTTTCTTGGTCCAGAATGCCCTCCTTTACATTTTGTCCTTTCTTTTATTTTTGTCACCTCTCATTGCCTTAGTCTCAAGCTCTGTCTAGACCCTGTTTTATGGACTTGTCGCCTCCTCAGGATTGCTTTGCCTACTGCCCACTGTCGATCTACAGCTCACTTTAATTCTGACTCCCTTGGAAAACTTTTGTTCAGCATTCTCGAAGTCCCTTCTTCAGCGCCGCAAACATGTGGGATTGTTTAGGCTCAAGTGATAAATTGCGCAGAGTTAAAGGTAAAGGGGGAAGTTCCCATTCCCTGCTTGGTCTTGGCTGACGTTTGAACAAGAGCCAGACTTAACTTCGATTTAACGCTAGCAGTTCGCTTGAGGTTTGCCCAAGTAAATGTAGAATGGCTAATGCATTTTATCATCCAGATGGTGAGTTGCAAACTGAAGCATAAGCCCCACTTAGAACATATATCTGGGTAATTTTGTGAACTTAAACAAAATTTAACTTTGAAAATTGATGTCATGTTAGGTTGACCTCTGTAGATAAAGTGATGGCAGATTTAAAATTTCCTATCTCCTTCCATTTATTTCTATATACTCCATCCTTATCTCCATTGCCTCCCTTCCTTTGAACACTTTTTCTTTTCCTTTCTGTTCGTAGTTTTAGGGTCTCCCTTAGTTTCTCTTCCTTGCCTTGCATTTTTAGTGGAGTGACTAAACTTGAATCCAACACAGGTTATCAGAACTATTATCATTAGCAACTTGTACTCTAATGCCTTCCTCTTCAAGTTTTCCCTTCTCTGTTCATTCCCTGATGAAGAACACAATGCTGGTTTCACTGTAGGTGTTCTGCTTATAACTCCAGGGTGGCGATTTTCACTTAGAGTGGAGTCCATTGAGCTTGTAAATTGTATTGGATCAGTGAGCCCATAATGAGACCTCCAAACCCAAACAGTAGAAATCTGCTGGGATTTTACTGTTCATAAAGCTTCTTCTCCGGGGATGGATAGAGTCATTTAGGTGTGCACTGTGTTTAATATTTGGTCAAGACAGGAAGCAATAATTTTTTATTTTTATGGTGACTTTTTTTTTTTTACAGTGAGTTTTAAAAGCAGTTGTCTAATTCCTATCTCTGAGACAGGGGGCAAATTAACTAGACAGTGAGGTATGCCTGGGTATGGTTTGGGTTAGGGCAGATCTTGTTTAGCATCCTTCCCTACCTTGTGCCTCCACTACTTCTGGTAGCAGACATTGTTCTACATGTTGTAGTTTGAGGAGCTTTAAATTCTTTTTTGGAAGCCTTCCATTGTCCTTTAAAATATTCCCCCAATGTGTGAGGAAAGTGGAACACTGTGACCACCTTGAAAACTTATGTCTAATGCTAACCCTTCCTTAAGATGGCAAGGTAGATAGACATTCTGAAGATTTCCAACCGAATCCAACACAGAAGCCTCAAGTCAAAAATAAAGACTTTTTTTAAAAAACTTCACGAGGAGTGAAACACATTGGCTTGGTCCCCTTTTCAGCAGAGTCTAGTAAACTCAAGTTTCTGGAGACCAAAGCAAAGAAGGCAGTTGTATGAGTTTACATAATTTCTATCAGTTGTGCCAAATCCTCTGTGTTTCTTAATGGGGATTTCCAAAAGCTTAGGCTTGGCTGACCCCCACCCACATCTATAAGAGTTATAACTAGTAGACCATACCCCAGGCCAGCAGAACCTTGACCCTTGTTCCAGATTTTGGTCTTCTTTTATCGCAGGATTAGTAGTTCCATGGAAACTGGGGCTTTCTGATGTCATTATGAAGACAAGGAGGGATAAGCGAAAGGCAATTGTTTTGAAATCCTTTTTTCTTTTTTTTTTTGTCTGGAGACTATCTGTGGAGTCAGCATTTTCCCCCCTTAGTAGAAAACAAAAACTAGGGCCTCCATGCCATTCTTCTTTGGGAAGTCACATCCTTCTACTTTCTAGTAGCAGTGCATCCTACTACTTAATAGAGTTTTATGGGATCGAGTTAGACAAAATTGAGTCAGAAAAAAAGTTGTCATGTAGGATGTGGCCCTTTAAGCTGAGGGACTAACCCTCGACTGTTCATCAGATGGGATGACCTTGAGGAATGCTTCCTGCAAGCTCCTGGGCAATTGAAGCCTAAATTTGTTGCATGGAAGAGAGTTTCAGGGAAGACTCGGAAACTCTGGGTTTATGGCAGAAAATCTGACCCCAGGAGCAAGTCAAGTATCTATTTTCTAAACTGAAAATCACATATTCCTCACCTCTGAACTATTAGGATTATAAAGGGAAGGGCTACTTAGCATTGCCTCAGGTTTTTGGGTTCTGAAATCCCACCCATTTTTTATTTGCCACGGACCCATTGACAGTTCAGGAGATCTTATGAATCTGTAACACCACTGGGGTTTGTTTCCTACAATTAAAATGGAAGAAAAATACCTATTTGGAGGTGAGGGGGGTGTCAGTGAAAATAGAGGCCTAATGTTTGTCCAAGTTCATGGACAGAATTTCTCTACTGATAAAAAAAACAACACCACCAGTGCCACCACCAACGTAGCTTGATTCTCTCTGCATCCCTTTCTTTTTTTAATAATTGATTTAAGACATTTTTAGATTAGTAACATGGTTACAATAGTATTATCCATTTTAGTTTTTATGTACAATGTTTTCACATTAACAGCAAAGTAATGTGCCTATGCCCCACTACCACTGCAATTAAAAACAAAACAATTCATTTAAATTGTAGTCTAGGTTGTGTGTATACACTAGGGTCGATAATTGGAATTTTGGAGCATATAGATACTTCACCTCCCACCACCAAAGTACCCAAGACCCTTCACCGATGCCTTTGTGTTACTTCCAAGCCACCTCATTGTCCCTCACCCTCCTTTCTTTCTTTTATCTGTCACCCCTCCTCTTGTTTTTCTTGCCTCTGTGTTTCCCTCGCTTTTCTGCTCTTCTTTTCCTTTCTTCCCACTTTATGCTGGTCTTTCTTTTCAGTTTCCCTTCCCTCCTGCGGGCTGTCTTCCCCTCCCTAAAGTCACTGACGACTTCTGCCAGCATGTTTGTCCCGTGTATAGTCTTAGCTGTTCTGTTGCTCTCAATGGCCCATTTGTTTGCTCCTATGAAGGAAAAAAAAAAAAGGAAAACTTTTCCAACCTACGAGTTCCGTTGTCTCCCTAGGGATCCTTGTTTGAATCTTTGCTGTAAGATTTCTTTTTTTTTTCCCCCCTATGAAGTACCAAAGAAATAATTGCCTTATCGTTAACAAACAGAACCTGGCTCTTATCACCCCATACCCCAGAGTCTTGGTGCAAAAGTTGGGCCGTGCCAAGTGCATGCATTAACCTGATACGCAAAACCCCTTTTCAAAGCCAGTCCTTAGAGGACGCTCATTGAGGGCGTTTTTGTCGAGAGGTGGCACAGTGAAAGCACTTCTTATAGCACTGGGTGCCAAAAGAGATTGGCTGGCGTTTACACCCCTGTTACAACAAAAAAGAGTATTTTTTTTCTGGGAGGAACATTTTCAGATTGTTCTAATTGTCACTGGCAATGAGCACTACTTGGAACTTGAATCTTACAGTGGCCTCGCTGGAGTTTTAAAACATCCCTTGGCACATGAGACTTCTGGGTTCTGTGGGTGAGCTATGGCCTGTAAAAGCACTCCGGATCATAAAAAGCACCAGCTTGGCTGCCCACTTCGCCCTTTGAAAGGATATGTTATAGCCTGGAGCTCGGACTGCACTGTCAGTGTGGATTCAAGTTTGTTTTTGGAGCCGTGGAGGCCTCCCCTGAGAGCTTATTTGCATCTAGTAACAGCTTCTGAGCTCGAACCTGTTCATGCTCTATTTTAGAAAAAGCAGTGCTCTTCCTTTGGAACCTGGGGAGACTGGGGTATCTTCTCTTTTCGGAAATCAATATGATGTTTTCAGAAAAGCTCAGTGTGGGGCTAATCTTTTTCTCTTCCAATTGAACATCGGCACGATATAACTTTTGGCACACTTGGTTTGTATTTCTGTTGATTTTTGTTTTGTTTTGTTTTGTTTTGTTTGGGATCATTAGACTAGGCGGATGCACAAGGGACCTGGGGAAATGCTCACTTTGGGGTCAACTTGAATTGCCATTCTTTAAAAAAAAGTTTTCCCTGTTGTGTCATCTTTGTTAAAAAAAAAAAGAACCCCCTCCCCCCATAGCAAATTCCCCAAAGATATATGATGTTGCATTGACATCAGATACTGACAGTGAGTCTCCGAAGATCCTTGGGGAAGCTTTCGTTGGGGGTGGGAGAAATCTTTCTCTTAAGCGTTTCCCAGCATTCCTTCAAGACATCTGGTTCTCTCATTTTCTCTCTGACTTCTGTGTCTTTTTTTTTTTTAAAGTAACTCCACTACTGTCATTATTTTTTATTATTTTTAACCATTTAACTCAATGTGCTGAATGGTGATCCCACGTGACATCTTGTCTAAAACTCGTTTGACCTTCAGAAGTGATGACCTTAACCAATTTTTACTGGCAAGTGTCTTGACTTTATTACTCAGGAGACAGTTTATTTTTGTTCCTTAAAGAGAGAGTGAACAAGAGTGAGCTTTTCTTGAGATCAAAGTAAAGAAGAGATCCAGGAGGTTATGCCCACCCATCTCTATGCAAGAGCAAATTTTCTCTTTCCCATTCTGCTTTATTATTATTCTCAGTGTCCTTATAAAAGCATAAATAAACAAGGTGAAATCTCACCCAAGCCCCCTGTAGTCACTTTTCCCCTCTCAAAGCATTTGGAAGCTCTTTTGTTGTTTTTCGAAATTGACTGATGCTGAGTTGGAACATTAGCTAACGTAACTGTCATATTATTTTCTTTTGTAATATATAAATAAGCAGAGGTCAAACTGATTCAATACAAAGGAAGAATAATAGAAGGAAGCAAACTGGCTTGGTTAGCCCTCTTTTCTAGTTTTAGAAAATGCAGTCTGAATGTGAAGAATTAACTTTGAGTATAACCAAAAACTAATAAGTAAGCAGAATAGTATGTAATTGGGTAGAAACTGCATCAAGAGGCCCCCAAACGAGTGAGTCCAGTGAATGAATTGCTCTTCTATCCTGAGACAGGGTGGAGTGAGACACGCCAGTAGAACAGAGTGGGACTGTGCTGCCTCAACCCTTTGATTTAGGTTTCTGGCATTTACAAACCTCAAAGACCTACAAACTATTGTAGGGGGAAAATACCATGTAAACTACAATTTTCTTACTGAAAATAAAATAATTCCACAATATTTTGTGATGGTCTTGGGGAAAATATGGGGCCTTAATGTAGACCATTTCTTCTCATATAAGGGGTCCACAGAGGCCACAGAAAAGACTGCCTCTTTAGGAGATAGCACTGTGGAAGGCTTTGTGGTGTTGGGAAGGGGGTGTGTCAAGTCAGTGGTGTGAACCTGTCATTTCCTGTCACCCAGAATCTACCTAGAGGCACTTCCGTTTGGGTGTCTTCTCTCTTGAAGGATACAACACTCAAGTGCCTTTCACCTCAGCTTTGCCACATGTCAGTAAACTTAGTGATGATTGACCAAGAGCTTGACCAAGGCACCAGAAATTTGTGAACAAGTACAAGGAGGAACTTTTCTTTATAGATGTGGATTTAAGCTTGGATTGTGTGAGTGTTGATAAACACTAATTATAATAGGAAGAATAGCTGGTAGCAATGGGAGTCTCTAATACATTCTCTAATGTCATGCCACCCTACTCAATAACATGTTTTCATTAGGTCTCAACTTTTTATGACTTTATTACGGATGGCAAGTGTGCTTTTTGTTGATTAAATAATAAAGTACTTGTCAAGTCACAAATAAGTAGTGAGCACCTAGTAGGACTCAGGGCTATAGAAGGAGGATAGGAGAATTTCCTGTTTTAGGGTATAAAGACAAGTTCTTGTGGCTGGAGAGAGGTGAGATTTTATGCTTCTTTGATTATATCCAGACTTAATTCTCTGATTTGAGAACTCATAAAACATGTCACCAGTGTTTAGTCCCAGCAGTCAGTTTTATAAGTCATGTTGCTATTGTCTCTAGATTATTTTTTCTTCTGTGGTCACTATTATTTTCTTGGTTCACCCATCACAAAACAGAGGTCACAACGCCATGACCTTTTCCTGGTGGAATGGACTGCCAAAGAAGTCACATGGCCAAGTTTGTATCGGGGGTCCACATTTGTTTCCTCCACTCTTTTAATCAGAATGCTCATTTAATTCTATTCCAGCACCTGTTCAGCAATTAACACCCTACGATTTGCATCTTACCCTGACATTTGCTATCTTTCCAATTAGTTTTTATATCAGTATAATTAGGTAGGGTTATTACAGTGCATCAAGCAGGGTCATGGTTATTCCCAAGCCTTTAAGCGCTTTCCCAGATTTGTTTAGGGAAGCCACTAAGGGCAAATGGTTGATTAGGATCACTGTTTTTCTTCTTCATTCAGATCAGGAGAAAACTGTTTCCCCATGTGGCTCATGAAAGATCAGGGAAACATGTCAACCTATAAGAATTAGTATTATGTAGTTCATGACTTTTGGGTGAATTTACAGAGGATTATAAATAAGGTCCATAAGGTGGGCGTACTGTGGGCATTTTCTGCATAGGGGCCAAGGCAAGAGTTTCACATCTTTTGTTTTGGGTTATCACAGGCAGGCACTAAAAAGAAACATTCATGGGAATTGAAGTCTTCATTGTCAACTTTTTGGTGTGTCTATGTGTGTGCATGTTTGCGTGTGGCAGAGAGTTGTTAAAAGGTTTCCATTCTAATGATACAAGGGGATAAAGAAAAGGAAATTTCAAAATTTAAAAATGCAACCAGTATCTATACTACACCTTAAGCTTGATTTTATAATTTTTGTCCATATTGGGAGTAGATGGTAAAACAAAACTCCAAAACAAAATAAATTCACAAGGCTGAGGTTTTTGCTAAATCCTTTGGAGTAGCTGCGTCTTATGCCCAGCTACTTGGAACACGGCCTTGACACTATCTATAGGTGAGCCATATTATAGCATGGAAGGAAACACTGCCTGTTGTTAAATGCAATGTTCAAAGAGAAACTAAACTTTGAAAAGTTTTATTCAAAGTATATATATTATCATATTATAGTTATAGTATATTATAATATGCAATGTTATACTGTATCACATTATATATTATACTAAATGAGTATAGAGCATTTCCTCAGAAATAATTCTATCAAACTCATAGATTTTTCTCATAAGTTTATCATGTAGGTCATGCATGTTTAAGTGAATCTTTTTTCCCAATGATACATCCCCAGAATTTTGAAAGTTCATAATAGTAAACAAACAAAAACTTTGAAATCTTTTCGAAGAATACAGATTTGTAGTTCTGGAGATATTTCTAGTGGAATATGACTTCCCCACTGAATTGGTGGGATGACATGGCAATATCTGGATGCTGCATCTGATACAGTTGCTGGAGAAACAAAACCATGATTGATGGGGGATGTAATAATGCCAGATTCCTCTGGGAGAGAATTTTACACTGTCTGATTTCATATCGACAAGGTTTTCTTTTACCTGTGATACAAAATTGCATGGAGTGATCTTGTTGTGGCTTGCCTTGATTTTTTAATAGTGAGTGGAAACGTAATATTTAGGCAGTGGATCTCAGAAAACCAGGTAATCAGAATTGCGTTAACTGGGACACTATAATTATAGTTTTGGGGGGTGGTGGAATCGGAAATGAAAACCGCCAACTCTTGAATTGGAGCTTTCTGAATGTTTCCACTTTAAGAAGGGAAGGAGAATGAGTGGGTAGGGGTGGAGTGAGTGTAGGGAGTGACCGATTAGAGTAGGGGAAAGAATTTTGTGACAATATAGATAGATACTGCTCCTTACACTATCTTAATAATTCCTGCTCAAAATGTTGATGTAGAGTGCTTTGCCATTCAGCAAATATTACTTAAAGGAATGGCAAAACCTACTGTTAAGACAGCAGGAACCAAATGGCGCAAGTTCAGTGGGAAAAGAAGCAAAAAAAAAAAGTGTGGTAAAACGCAATCTGGTCTGCTGAAGAAAATGGGCAGAAATACAGCTGTTTTACCATTGGCTGTGAAGGGAATGATAAAACAAATGGAGAAATAATTCACAGCCCCTAATCCTCATCTACTTAATGGGAACTGTATATTTCCATGGGAAGTTTTTGCTTAGATATTCTTTGGCTCTTGGCTTACCTGTCATCTCAATCATGACCTTCTTTTCCACTCACAATTCTAACCCCTTCCTGTACGTTACATATCTCATCACACTTCTTGCCAATTATCTGTGCTGTTAATTTTTCTCCTGTATTTGTTGTTGTTCATAATACTTTTCCTGACTCCTACTACTAAGCAGGTACATATTTTTGTCTTTCTGTTATTGATTTGTCTCCAACTTCTAGACCCTAACATATTGTAGATTTCATTGTTTATTTGTTTCATGAATGAATGACAGGAAACCTCCATTGGGAAGAGTTTGTTTAATGTTTCACAGAGAAGGTTAGAGGTACAGAGATTTTGATTGCACAATGCACAGAAAAGATGTTTCCTTCTTACTGTGTGCCTTGCTAAACTTGCCTTCTTGAAATGGGGTTTATGCCACAAACATGGGAAATGTCTCAAAAGTAGAATATATATCTGTAAATTCAGACTCGAATCTAGGAGACTGGAGAACAGTAGCTGCCGTTCTTGGATCACCCTTCACCTTTGTCACAATAGGTTTTATCTTAAAATGTAAATATACTTCTAGAAATAAAAGTACTTGTTTAAGTAGCTAGCTACCCACTTTAGGAAGAGAGCAAGGGTGAAGTTGAAAACAAGACGGAAAGTATTTGAAATCCCTCACATGTTTTTGATTGGGAATTAAAACAAACTTCTCTGTTTTAAGTGAGGTTATTATTGCTGCATTTTTCTTTGTATAGCATTTTGACAAACAAAATTTATATTCATAAAAGTAGACCCACATCTCTCCTAATAGTCCCTTTATGAGTGTGATGAACTTTATGTACATTAGCCTTAAAGATATTGGGGCTGGAGTGATAGCACAGCAGGTTGGGTGTTTGCCTTGCATGTGGCCGACCCGGATTCGATTCCCAGCATCCCATATGGTCTCCTGAGCACCGCCAAGTGTAATTCCTAAGTGCATGAGCCAGGAGTAACCCCTATGCAATGCCGGGTGTGACCCAAAAAGCAAAAAAAATCTATATGTGCATATCTATCTATCTATATATCACCCTCTTGAGTTTTTCTGGCCCACCTTACCTGTGGTTTTCTTTCCACCCACCCCCTCTCTCACTACACACCCCCCCTTTTGACTTAAAGGACAAAAATTAAAATCTTGTAACCCAGGCTCAAGAACTCTAGGAAAACGATATCCTTACAAAAAAGTGGGGGAAGTAAAAAAAATAAAATAAACAGGGCCTTTTCCCTTCGCTGTCTTGGACTGGGAGCAGATGCTACGGCTTCCTTAGGTACTGAGGTTTCTCTCCGGCTTCAGTTTTCTGAGGCTTGGCTTCATTCGAGACTCTCCTTTGTACAAAACCACTGTGAGGTGAAAAGCAGAGTTCACTTTGCAGGAAGAGTTGAGAAAGGCTGGGCCCAGGTATCGGTTTCTCAGGGATTTCTGGTTGGGCAAGTATTCCAAATTTTGATAACACTCTGGTTTAAAAAGAAAAAATTGATGCAAGTAAGTGATATTCTGTGTTAAATGTTTGGAAGGCCGAGGGGCTAGAGACTCTCAGCAGGGAGCGTGTGTGGGGCAGCAGCAACGGATGGGTTTGGGCTTCAGGAAAGAGGGTGTTTGCACACTTGGGCAGGGCTCGAACGGTTGGTGGTGCCCGTCCAGGTTTGCTTTTGCATCCGTTGATTAAAGACCTTCTGGGAATCCAATCGTTGACTGAGCTGCTGTGTCTCTGCCTTTGGCATCGGCGTAGCCGAGGCTACAGCCTCAGACTGTGCAGTGTCTGGTCAATAGGACTTCTTGATTGACAAACTTGAAGAGCTGAGGCGGGGAGAAGGTGAAGTGATCTAAAGAGATGTTTATTGGGAAAACCGTAAGTGAAGACAGCTTTTAAAGTTGTGCGAAATGGAAATTTCAAGCGAGGAACAAGGGGCTTGTTTCCAGCACTGGAAATGTGGAATGGAAACGTTCCCGACTCCTACGCTTCTCTTCTCCGCTCCCCTTCTCTTCCTTGTTCTCTTGCTCCTCCTTTTACCAGATGTTGTTTCACAAGCACCGCGTAAGATGAGATGTCAGAATAAGAGTGAATCAGAGCAAGAATGGTTAAATCATCAATAGAAATGAAATTTCTGACTGAAAGCAATTTCCTCGGGAACCTTGATTACCCCTGACACCCCGTCCCCTACACACACCAGTTTACTAGGATTCCGTTTCAATGGCTTTGATAAATGTACTACACCTTTCGCCCTAACCAGTGCCTCTGATCAACTGGTGAGTACTGTTTACGGCAAGCAGTAGAGAGTCTTAACTTTTGCTACAGATGTCAAGGTGAGGGCCCTTTGAGAACTTATATGCTCATGCGTGTAAGCATCGTTGGTAATGTAGATGCACACATGTGTATACATAAAAATACATAAACCTGCAGACACACACACACACACAGATAGATCTCTTTGGGCTTATTTCAGGGACCTCGTTCTATGTCCTAAACTTTTTCAGCCTGGCAGGCAGATGTCTCCCCATCAGTGCGGCTCCGGCCCAGCCTTTCAACTCTACAGTTCTGGGAAGTCGCTGGTGAGCGGGAAGGTGTGTGTGTGGAGGTGGGGAGGGGGGTTGGACAGCCAGGGGCACCCTCGCGGGGCCTGCTGTTGCGGCAGGCCTCCGGGAATATTCTCGGCAGTGCGCTGGGCCCTGAAATTGTGGCAAGGCATACCAAGATGTCATAAATAAATAAATAACATTTGCCGTTGTTTATAAATCAATTAATTTGTAAGGTGAAAGGTCATGCAAAATATTTAGTGATTTCAGAGGCAGCTCTCAAGCTGCAGCGGGCGCCCCAGCGGCAGCTGTCAGGATGGTGCTACCCGCTCGGCGCTCTGCTGCACGGCACCCGGAATTTTCTGCCGGGGACGGGTGACCGCTTGATTAGTCGCTACTGGGTTTTGTTCAAGGGAGAGCTCTGCATGGTTGCATTTTAACACCTTCTCCGCTAAGCAGGAGGCCAGCACAGGGTGCTAAATTCCTGTCTGTGGCTGTCTGTGAAATAAATCTCTGTGTTGTGCCGTTCCAAGCTGTCAGCAGTGGTTCGCCCTGATGGGCCCCTGAAAGGAGTTTCCTTTCGGTCTGTGGAACAGTGAGCAGCCACTAGGGAGCTGTCTTTAGCTCAGATTTCAGAGTTAGCTCATTAGACCAATAACAGCAGACACTCTCTTAAACATATTCGCAAAGTTCTATTAGGCGAAGGGAACACATCACTGAGGCCAGACAATGCCATTATTCGGTTTCCCCCGGGCCTGGGGACCCAGCCGAGATGGGAGACAAGAGGGACCCCTGTTTTGCTAGGTGCCGTTTACCCCAGACCCCTCCCTGGTTTTCCTTTCTGACCAATCTCCCTGGCAACTTTAGTCAAAATGAAGTCCGCCACTCTCCCTCCTTGCTTAGGCAGTATGACCCATCCCTTCTCTCTCTTCCTCCTTAATAGGAGTTTTAGCCAATGGGATTCGGTGGAAGGCTTCCAGGGGAATGATGATTTTATGTTCTGGCCTCTCGCATCTTCTTTCAATGTATGGTTTTCTTCTTGGCTCAGAGACGTCGGTTCTGGGATACTCCTCAGATATTTATGTGACATTCATGTAATGAAGCCAGTAACTACATTTCTGAGTGGGGTGTTTCCTTGTAAAATGGGTTTGGCCCGACTTCTGCGTAACTTGTTCATTTTAAGCGTTCCCGAATATCTGCCCGGGCTGAGACCTGGCACATGGCTGCTCAGCTATATAAGCTATCACATGGATGTAAACTCGGAAACTTTTCATCGGGGTAGTATTTCTGACAGGCTCATGGCTGGAAGATGCAGCGACTTTGTTAATACCCAGTTACCAAGGAGTTGTACTATTTGCATCTCTATAAACCGTCTTTACCTTTCAGACCGATATTTCTGTGTTCAACACTTGAATATAATTAAAAAAAAAAGAAAACAATCCGTTTTAGGGTGATGGATCCTAAGTACATGCTTTCTTTATTATTCATGCTGTTATTTATCATTTGTGTCTGGTAGTGCTAGTTTTACAGTTACACGTCGATCTGCCTACAGAATTCCCTGGTGCGTACTTGTATAGAACATGCTGAATATGTTCATACTTGGCTTAAGCACAAAGGTGATTCTCTTCTTTCAGAAAAAAAAAGTGGGCAAAGTCTGTTCAGCCATTGTCAAGTAACTCAAGGAAAGGAAAAAAAAGAACAAAACTTTTTTTTTCTTTTATGACAAATTCAAACTCCTATTCCATGTGCTGTTTTTTTTTTTTCTCTTTCACTCATGGATAACTTAAAATGGCTCAACTTGAAATTTTCCATGTGTCCAGGAAAGCTCCTGGGACCTCTGAGGAGATGTAGGCAGGAAACACTTCAGAATATATAACCAATCAAAAATTTGTTTTCAGTTTGTGAGTCTGTCTTACAAAATATCACAAACTCTGGTTAAGCTATCCTTGCCTACAATTTTATACACATAGTGTGTGCTGTTTTTATGTTAGCTACAGTTCAGTTGTTGTGTGTGTTTTTTTTTTTTTTAGATGTTGATAAATAAGGCCAAGCATAATTTGTTTATTTGGGGGATGGACAATTAACTTTGTATTTAGATATAGAATAACTTGTAAAAAGTTTCTAAAGGAATAAGTACTTGGATGTGAAAAGCAAATGCAGCTCATTTAATATTGGCATTAGAATTTCAGGTACAAACGATAAGTAAGTAAAATATGAAACTTTAAATTTTATTCCAACAGTCCTACTCTACTTTTTAGGAGAGGATTTTCCTTAATGCGTTATTGTGATCTCTTTATTTAGTTGGTGATCTTAGTAGGCTAGTGTGCTAACTGTCTCAAACATCACCGTTTTCTGTCTCTCTGTGGCCCCAGCAGGCTAGATTTCTGCTTTTGAACACTCGTTTATACTCCCGTCGGATAGGTCATGGAACATGACTTTCACAAGGCCCTTCTTCACTGATATTTCCCGCTGAGATTAGGGCAGACAGTGTGTTTTGTATTTTGCAGTAGTATGAGGTAGAGTGAGATGATGCTCACACATGGATTGTCCTTATACTCAGAGAACTGGGCAGGAGAAAGGCTTTCCTGCTTTGCCATCGGCTGTAAATACTTCGCGGTAAAAACAGACCCACACCCACATACCACTTAAGTCCATCTTGTATGCAATTTGTGAAAACTGATATTGACCTCAAAGATCTCCCAGGCCCTGCTGGTCATGATGATTGCATTGGAATTGGGGACACAGTCTCCCAAGTGGATTCAAATATTAGCCTCTGTGAACAGCCCAAATGTAGGACATTTAAAACGATTTCACTTGGAAACTATGCAGTGATATCTTTTTTTTTTTCAGGGAAAAATGCTGAGCTATTTGGTAAATTATTTTCTAGGGAGACCTGTGAATCATTATCTGACATTTACATAACTTTTCAAGTTGTACTAGGCTGTGTTGAGGTATAGAATAGGAGAGGATCTGTGTGTGTGTGTGTGTGTGTGTGTGTGTGTGCATGCGCACGTGTGTGTATGTGTATGTGTGTGTTGTGTAAAATATTACAAACATTTTGGAATGAATGTAATGATACACTAGTGAGTCAAGATCCAAGAATCAGGACAATTCAACATACAGCCCAGTCATCCCATCTCTTGTCCTAGCTTTGGAGATGTAGCAAGAGGTGGGGATCTCCATGTAGGATGTGGATGTCTCAGTGTGTTTTCAATTTCTCTGTATTTTCAGTAAAATCCTTGCTAGGATTTCTAATATATTTGGCTGGGATGGGGTTCCCATTTAGCCATGCTTAGAAACTACTCCTGGCTCTGTGCTCAGGAAGTCACTCCTGACATGGTTCTGGGGACCAAATGCAAAGTGAGGGATTGAACTGGGGTTGGCCACATGCAAGGCAAGTGCCTCCTCTCTCCTCCCTCCCTCCCTCCCTCCCCCCCCCCCCTCTCTCTCTCTCTCTCTCTTTCTCTCTCTCTCTCTCTCTCTCTCTCTCCCGCATTGTTTCCTTTGGGGCTACTTTAGTGTCTGTTTCTTTTCCTATCTTTTTGTTCCTATTCCATTTTTAGTTTTAGCCAATTGACCTTGGATGAGATAACTTTACTTCATCAAGTGGAGTAGAGGAGAACAAATAATAAATGACAATATTAGCAGGAAAACATAATGGAACAAACTGCCTTCTGGTTTCCCAAAGGAAACTGACTATTACCAATGTGAATCCCATTTTGTGAATGGAGAATGTTAGAGTTCACCAAGTTTGCTCAGGGATTCACTCCAGGGCTCAGAGTGAGTCAATTTGGAAGGCTGGACACACAGTTGGTCATCCTGATACATAACCAAAAGGCCAAAGCCCCTGATAACTCAGCCATTTAAAACATGGTAATATGAAATGGTCAGATCACAAAAGCAACCTTCACTGAAGGATCTTAGAAAAACAAGGATGAGACACAGTTCTCTTTAAGTTATCCATCCTTTCTCATTGAGAATATTTCCTAAGGCTCCTAGCGTGTAAACTTCAGTATCCTGAGAGGCTTGTTCCTTTAAATGTTTTTAAAAATTCTTTCTGGTGTTCAGGGGCCATTCCTGGCTCAGTGCTAAGATATTGCTTCCAGCAGTGAGGGATCACGTAGTCTGTGGATTAACGGGACGGGGGTGGGGCAGGGTGAGGGCTCCAGCATGCAAAAGCATACACTCTAGCCCTTTGAGAAATCTCCCTGGCTCCCTCGCCTTTTTTTTTTTTTTTTTCTCATGGTGCTGGGAATAGAACCCGGGGCCTTACATACACAAGGCTCTACTTTTTTGTTTGTTTTCCTGGTGCTGCCAGGGATGTGGCTCAGTGGTGCAACTGCTCCTCAATAATAAGAAAACTTCTCTTTCCCAGTGAGGAGCACTACACTCGCAGCAGGCACTACTTAAAAGTGACAATCTAAAGATGGGCAGAAAGTGCTTTCTGATGGTAATTGCATCAGATTGTGGACTGAAAAGTATGTGCTGAGTGAGTATTGCTATGTTCATGTTGTTGAGTCCCACGACCTCTAAAGGGAAAAAGAAATTACTCTGGTTTTAAAGAGACAACTCAGAAATCAAAATACTATTTCCAGTCTCTAAGAATCAGAGGGTCGAGGCCTTGGCTGTACGCCATGTCCCACGAAAACCAACATCAGCCTTGCTAGTGGGCTTCTGATTTTTGTCTTGGGAGCAGCCCTGCTGGGCACTGGAAATGAGATGATGTTTTTAGAGAAAAGATAGTTAACTGAATCACATAGTTTTCTCACCAGGAAGTAGATGGGAGGTTGTTTATTTAAATATAGACTCAGTAACACGCAACCAAGCCTTTCTCCATCTACGAAGATGTTCATCACAGTGTATATTATCTAGAATAGCTAAGACCAGAGCTACCTAAACTATTTTGGAAAGAGGAGAAAGACCAAAGAACTTATGCACACCAATCTGATGCTCTAGTAATATAAGTCATGGGAAAAATTATGGAAACTGTCGAGCGAAGTGGGAAAATGTGTAACAACAAAATAGACTGAGTCTTGTGGATACAGTGATGATTGCTTAGTAAAATGTGACCGAGTACATACTTTTCAGATAGAAGAAAGCATGAATGAGGATGTGGTTATGCGATGTGATTGTGACTCTCAGTGATCTAGTTTTATTCTCCTTTCTTAGTGTCATTATAACCAGTATCCTAAGAAGTACTACTTGAGTCAGATTTTCAATAACCTTCCTTAAAGCATGTTTTAACATTTTAATTCTTACTCTGGATTTGTCTGTGTTCAAGGTAACTTCAATTTCTTTATCTTTTTTCTTTTTTTGGTAAAATATCATCTTGCAAGAAGGTTTAAAAATTTTTTTTTATATTGCAGGAAGGTTTAAAAAAATTTTTTTTTTGTGTGTGTGGGCTAAGGAGGAATCAGACTGCAAATGAGGATATGCTTTGTGGAGTCTGTGGCCATTTTTAAGTGGTAAATTACAACATTGGTTACTTTGGGGCGGACTTGTGTTTTCATGTCACTGCTTATGCAATGATCACATTCCAACTATCTTTTAAAGTGCTTCACATTAAAAAAATACACAGGATACTCTCTCTCTCCTAATAGAGTTGTTGCTGTAGACATCACTATAGAAAATGTTTCTTATTAAAAAAAAAACAGCCCAGCTGTTATCTGACATTCAAGTTAACTTCTCAGCGGCATTCCATAGGCTTTTTTTTTTTGGTAACCTCATAGGAAGCATGATAGATTAGGAGAAGAAAATACTACACTTAAATTTGATTTTAACCATTAAACTTGTGTTCCTACACAGGTGATTCTTCCTCTCTGTGCCTCAATTATCTTCTTCACGTCTCTTATCTATCTCAAAGGAATACTGGCAGCCTCAGGGGACTGTTGTGCATGATCCCATTGTTCTAGCTAAATGAAGAAATTAAAGATAATTCTGTTTTACTCTTTATAAATAGGGTCCCTATTGTGGGATGAGGTGGGGTTCAGTTTGAGCTGAGACACCTCTCAGACTTGGTTATGAAGCTAACATTTGAAATATTGAGGGCCTTAGGTGCCTTTCAGGGGACCAGTTTGCTTTAAAAATAGTGTATTTAATTTCAGTGGAATAGATTTTAGAGACAGTATTACTTACACAGGGTCCCTTTGATTTTTACCCAGTTTCAATAGTTAAGCAATTTATATTTCTAGTACCATATGGTAGTTTGATAGAAATCTTGACCAAATTATACATTTAAAATTTTTCTTATAATAATTTTACTAAATGTGGCCATGGTTCAGAAGAAATGTGTCTCAGGAAAAGCCTGTGTGAAGGATGTAGAAGTATTGAAACCAATATAATAACAAACTCAACATGATGATTTTATTTTCCATTGGGATTAAAGCAATCTTTTCCTTGCTTAACCGATCACTATTGTCCTAAGGTCTTTAGACTTGGGGATCATATTAATTCAACAGTATAACGACACCTAGAAGTCTTCTGCATGGGAAGAAAATACCTCTTCTAATGAGATGGAAAACAAAGATGAGGGAGTTCCAGAGACAAAGAGCTTTGGTGCAAACTGCCCCTGGTCCCTGGAGAGGCCAAACTCTTGCTGGCAAGAGAGAACACTTTGGTTAATCCCTAATTGTTCTCTTGGTACTTCGCCAGAGAGATGATTTTTTTTTTTTTAGAAGAAGATGTAAGGGTTCAGTCTCAGATTAGAGGATTCGAGAATTTGGTCAGGGAGGGTCAATAATATTTGCTCTCTCGAGACGTGACTTGAAGCAGATCTGACTGGCAGCTTCTCTGAGGAGGGTGGGGGGCAGGGGGGTCTGTAACAGTGGTCTGTGTTCCTGGACCTGCGTTGCTATCAACCCACAGGCTTCTTGAGCCAGAGCTGCCCTGAACCCCTCCTGGATTTATTTCTTAGAGATCTTTTAGATTTCAACATGAGCTTCCCCATCACCTGAAAGAGCCCCCCTACTCCCCATCCCCCCTCTGTCCCCAGATCCACCCCTCCACCCCACCATGCTCATTGCAGAAACTACCACAGCAGAATCCATCCCCCTGAGGTGGGATTTGATGCCAGAAGTTCAAGGGCAAGAGATTGACCTACCTGCTGCTTTAGCTGCATATAAATAACTGTAAGCCACACTCATCACTCTCTTTGGGGGAGAGGTCGGGGAGAGAGAGCTTTGAGAGAATTTCTGAAAATTAGTAGAAAAATAACTATGAAATCCATAATCCTATAAAATTTAAGAAAAAAATAATAACCGATTAAGCAGGGTTGGAGACAAGAGGTAGTAGGCCGTTCAAAGGACATGCAGAGCCTTCCTAAAACGGCCTGGAAGTGTCTGGCTACTTTCTTAAGACTGGTCCGTAAACTCGGTGCCTGTGGGCGAGATCTGCCCCTAGGGACCCCGGGTACAGGGCACACCCCAACCTTCCCTTCTGGGTCAAGTTCTCGCACACACCGAGAGAGGGCGCCACAGAGCAGCCGGCAGCAGTCTTCTATTGGAGACTGGGGCCAGAGTCCTTCTCACGTGACCTCAGTAACCAGGGGTTTGCTTTGTTCCCTGGGATCCCTGTCTGCAAAGCGAGCTTGGGCCCAGAGAGGCCACACCCCAGGTGAAAGCTCTCTGGGAGACCGTCCCGGGACGCAACTTCTGCAGCCACCTGCTCTCCTGCCCACGGCTGCTGTCCTGACAGCATGGCTCTTGCACCCAGTACTACCAGCCTTTGCTGTACTCCAGCCTCTGGAGCAGTTCTACATTGGGGGGTGGGGGGTGGGGTGGGAGTAGTGGGTGGGGGGAGAGGCGCAGCCGGGAAGAATCGGGCCCATTATTACCCTCATTATTTATTTCTCACCCAGCACTCCAAAGTCTGCAAGGGAAAGGAGTATAATTCCCTCCGCATTTCAATCCTGCAATATTTACTCCAAACCAGAGCCTCTGCCTGTTAATGTTCTCTCCTAGGAGCGCCACTTGCTTTGAGGCAGGGACCTTGGGGAAATAGAACACAGGAGGGGGAGGGCGGCAGAGGAGCGCTCAGGCCAGGCCTGCGCCGAGCACTGGGGCTGCCGTAATTTACACACCTTGCCTAATGCACAGCACATGTCTCGGCTACAAAAGGCATTGGGTAGACGGGCGCTGTCTGCCTCGCAGTGGGCCTGCTGTGCGGGTGTCAGTAATACTCTTAACGATGACAAAGTAGTTCATCAATAATTTTTTCTCCTAACACCCTTCTCCAAGATTCCAACAACAAAATAAAAGCCACTTCTCATCCAGCCCAACCCTCTGTGCTTCATCGGGTCCTCCAGGCTGACTGTCTTGTGTCCTGCGGGGCAGGGAAGTCCCTGAGTTGCCCGTGGGCTCCTAGCTCTTGGCCAGGTCTGGAGAGGGAAAGGCGGGTTTTGTCTCCCGGTCACCTTTTTTTTAATTTTGGGGTCACACCCAGCGATGCACAGGGGTCACTCCTGGCTCTGCACTCAGGAATCACTCCTGGCAGTGCTCAGGGAACCCTATGGGATGCTGGGAATCGAACCCAGGTCGGCCGCATGCAAGGCAAACGCCCTATCCGCTGTGCTATCACTCCAGCCCCTCCCGGTCACTTTTTCTGAATGCTCTGCTCTCCTTATTAGGGCCAAAGTGGGGTGGGATCTAGGTCCCTGAGACCTGCAGGTTTCAGAGGGGAGACTGTCTTTTCTATAGCCAGCTTATCTCAGGTGACTGCCACCTGTCATCCTGCCTATTTCAGGAGCCACCATGTACACAGAATTGCCAGCAGCTGAAGCTGCTTGGGGAGTGGGTGCAAGCTAGGGAAAAGGAGCAGAGTCATTGCTTGTTTTTTGGCGAGGAGTGTGTGTGTGGCGGGGGCGGGGCATGAAGCACACCCAGATGTGCTCAAGGCTTACTCCTGGCTCCGTGCTCAGGGATCACTCCTGCTAATGCTTGGATGATAATATGCAGTGTCAGGGATAGAACCTGGGTCTGCAGTATGCAAGGCAAGTGTCTTTCCAGCTGCACAATTTTTCCAATTCTAAGTCATTGTTTTTTAAAAATGGAAATGGACTTCTTTTCTTTTATATGCATGTCACATTTAGTGACAATAGGTTATGTGAAAGCAGAGAAAATGGCCTCCTACTTAGGGTTAACCTCTAATAACACTTGGCAAATGTTTTGAAAAAACACATAAGATTTTGTACATAAAATTATCTAATTTGATTTCTTTCCACGAACCCATTTTCCTTCTCCTCTGTCTTCCTCCCTACTTACTTTTTTTCCTCCTTCCTTTTTTCCCCCCTTAATTTTATTTTAATAAATCTCCGTGAAATATAGTCACAGACTTACAAACTTGCATGATTATGTTTTGGTCATACAATGTTCGAGTACCCACCCCTCCACCTGTGCCCATTCTCCATCACCAGTGTTTCCCGTATCCCTCCAGCCAGCCAGCCCCTCCCTTTCCCCTCACTGCTTCTGTGGCAGGCACATTCCTCCTTCCTTTAAACATATGTAAATTTGTTGAAAGATGGGAGCCTGGCTTAGGAGACACTGATCCCGAATTCCCTTCGCTGCCCACCACTTCCAGCTTCTGGATGAATGTGTCCTTGGCAGGGTTTGGCCTTTTAAGGGCACCAGGAAGCATTGCCAAGCATAGCGCCTGCCACTTCGTATGCACTTGGTGCTCACTGAATTATGTTTTATTACAACTTTTAAGGCACTTACAAATGCCATATGCTTGTCTTGCGTGCCGCAAATCATATGCTAAAGAAAGGGCTGTATCTGGAATTTATGTCAACCTTCCCTGAGGTAGATCCTTCTTTTACTCCCAACTTCTCACTTTGCACAGCATGGCCAGTGGTGACCTATCCATAATACAAGGAGTTTTCCCTTTATTTATTGGATTAGCTCCTTGGCTGGCATTTTTATGGTTGTTTTGTGCCTGTTGATTGTTGTTGGCCAAAGAACAAACTCCAGGCTAAGGTCCACAGGGAAGAACAATTTGCACATTTACTTTATCCTTTCGTTGATATTTCAATTCCAAAAGCTCAGGGTTAGTTTGCTTAACTGATGCGTTATTCCTTGATCCTAGGTGTTTCCATATGACTGTGTTGTTGGGGCTGGTTCGCTGGTGAGATATTAAAGACTGCTACAATGGACACTGCTTTACAAAATACTAGCAGTCCATTGATGAGAGGTACAGCCAGTTGATTAAAGGAACAAATGAGTAGGTGTCCATGAGGCTAGTTATTGAATTGGAGTTTTCTGACCCAATTTGTCTTCAGTATTGGGGGGCATTTCTGACAGTGCAAGGGTGCCAGAGTCTAAGCAGTGATGCAAGAAGAACTCAACCCTCTCCATCTTCCAGAAGATCTTCCACATTTTGGTGCTAGTTGAAAAATGTTTCTACTTTATTAAATCTATTGGATAATGACGTTAATGATAACATCATTGATTTGTGCTCTTTGACCATGAGGAAAGCCAGAATGTGATGTCCAATAATGAACCAAACTCATCATCGCTTATTTCCTTTCCTTGACCACCTGAAGCCAAAAAGAATTCTTGGCATATTCCAGATCCCGAATAGTTGTATGATTTGAGGGCAAAGTCTGAAAATTCCAGGCTCTCACCTGGCTTTAATTCAGAGTCCCCAGGACTAAAATAAAAAACAACAGTAACAACAAAACCCAAGCACAGTAACATTGTGTTTCTGTAATTTTAATGGTTATGAGTTTCAGATTTCTCAGGAATCTTTGGTCATGATGAACATACCTTTTGTTTCTTTTTTCTTTTTTTGCCTTTTTGGGTCACACCCAGTGATGCACAGGGGTTACCCCTGGCTTTGCACTCAGGAATTACTCCTGCAGTGCTCAGAGGACCATATAGAATTCTGGGAATCAAACCTGGGTCAGCTGCATGCAAGGCAAATGCCCTACTTGCTGTGCTATCGCTCCAGCCCCAAATATACGTGTTGTTTCTGAATTGCTAGTACTGACAGACTTCCTAAGGTCAAATGAACTTTGGACCATCCATTTGGGAGACTATGTTTAGAATTTTTGGTCCAAATGGAGGACCACACATATGAGACCAGTTCAGTGGGAGGTAGGAAGTGTAGAAGATGACAAGATAATAGAGAATTATGAAAACATGGGCTGATAGAAAAACTAAGCAAAGTAGAACTAGGTGGGTAGTCTGAATATTACAGCTGGAAAGAAAGACTTGAGAAGAGACCTTTTATAGGTGAAAACATGTGAGTAAAAGCATAGATTATATTTGGGAAATAGAAGCAAGTTTTTTTGTTTTTATTTTTTAAAGGAAATTTTGGAGCCTCACACTCTCCTGCCTAAGTGCCTGGGTGCATGCCTGTGTGTCCCCCAGCCAGGTACATTCTCATGGCCTTGAGCAAGCAAGTGGAGGGGAGCACTGTAGCACTGTCATCTCGTTGTTCATCGATTTGCTTGACGGGGCACTGGAGGACTGGAGCGATAGCACAGGAGGCAGGGCATTTGCCTTGCACGAGGTTCGATTCCCCTCTAGGAGAGCCCAGCAGGCTACCAAGAGTATCTTGCCCGAACGGCAGAGTCTGGCAAGCTACTCGTGGCGTATTCGATTTGCCAAAAACAGTAACAAGTCTCACAATGGAGATGTTGCTGGTGCCCGCTCAAGCAAATTGATAAACAACGAGATGACGGTGCTACAGTGCTATTTTTTAAAGGACTGATGAGATCTAGAGTATGACCCTGGAAGATTGCAGGTGATAAGTAGGGAAATGAAAGAGAAAATTAAAAAATCCTAAATGTAAAGAAGATTACAGAGGGAAGATCATAGCAATCACAGAAGGGAAAAAAGGAATGAAATAGAAATGAATATGGAGGTGGGGGTGGGGAGAAATGTTGTGTTCTTGGAGATAAAAAGGACATTAGTTAGATAAGACTTTGTTGGCATAGCCCAGAAAAAATGTCTGAGAAATGCAAATACATCTTTATCGGGTGGGTTTTAAAAAAATATTATTTATGTTTTTCATTGATACAAAACCCATGGAATGCAGACCAAATAATTACGGAGAGGTATTTAGGGGAGAAGAAAATAGACAAAAGTGATTGTTGCGATAGATTGTTTTTCATTTTCCATTTCAGAGACAATTTAATAACAATTTGGCTTTGATGCTTTTATTTATTTTACTTCCTCTTCTCAAGGGCCTATTGGATCCATGTCTGTTTGGCTTGCCTGTTAGCATCGTTTGTTTATAACTAAGAGGGAACCTAATCTTTTACTTGAGTACATCAATCTCATTTTCTCTAGAAGACTGAGTTTCTTTCATCTCCAGCTCCTCTACAAGAAATTGGCTGTGTATCAATCTTTCCTTTTCTTGAAAAGTGTTTTCTTCCCCTACTGGTTATTCAGTGGCGCTGATAAGTGGGACTTGCTACTTGTTTATTCAAAGAGAGATGGTGGTGAGGAGCATGCTTCCTGTATTGTGAAATCGGAACTCATCTGCACTCTTGTAACGAGATATCAATCTTTTGTGTAATGCCAGGTACTGTGCTTAATTGCCCTCTTGTAATGTGTTATCCCTGAGATGATCATTTGAGTTATTTCTTTGTTAACCTTTACACAGCCAATAACAAATTAAACATCATTATCTGAGTTTAAAATAGGCTGTAAATCTCCAAGCCCTGTAATACTCAGACACTTACAACCAGGGAGTCATAAAATGACATTAAATGACACTCTGAAACACAACCCAGAAAGTACTACAAATAAATGGGAAGAAAGCAGAACATCACCAAGAGGCGTTTATGTGGGAAGTTCCATTCCTCTGAATTATGATGCAGTCTCCATATTAATGCAAGATTGTTCTGCCATGGCCACTTAAAAATGCACCTTTAAAATATTTCTACAGATTCCTATGCCTCCTTTAAGACTTCATGCAATACTTGAAATATTTTGCAGAGTTTTGCTTCTGTCAAGGTTCAGCCTCACCCATGTTTCTTTGCCCTGACCTCTCTGCCCCTCTGCTTTCATAGCGATTGCCGGAACACCCAATGGGTCTCCTAATTATCTTTACTTCTACTGTGTGACATTGTCACTTGTATCTCCCTAATGACATTGGGACCCCTCTCTGAGAGAAGCTATATCTCACTCTTACTTCACATAGTCTGTGTTCCCTAACTCTCCATCTATAAACTCCTCAGTTCTGTCCAGTCTTTCCAGTGATGGAGATGGGGGGTGAGGAAAGGAATGTAGGATGTGAAAGGAGGTACGAATACATAGGCAGAGGAAGCTAACACTATCATTCTTTCAGGCTTGTTATAAAACTAGCTCTCTGCAATTACAGCATACTCACAGGAGGGAGTCTTATGGAGAGAGAGAGAGAGAGAGAAAGAGAGAGAGAGAGAGAGAGAGGGAGGGAGGGAGAGAGAGAGTCTTTTCCAGGATAGCAATACTATATTGGCAGTAAGTAAGACAGGAACATTCACAATTTGAATGTTCTTTCTATTGTATCTCCTGTCCCATGGGGGATGAGTAGATAGCATTTTTATTTTTTCAAATTGTAGGAAAAAAGGGGCTGGAGCGATAGTACAGTGGGCAAGGCACTTGCCTTGCACACGGCTGACTCGAGTTTGATTCTCAGCATCCCATATGGTCTCCTGAGCACCCCCAGTAGTAATTCCTGAGTGCAGAGCCAGGAGTAACCCCTGTGCATCGCTGGGTCTGACCCAAAAAGGTAAAAAAAAAGAAAGAAAAAAATTTTAGAAAAAGTGGTAGTGATTTAAGAGACTGTAGCTATAGGGCCTATCAGCATCTGAGAATGAAACTGAAGCATGAGATAGTCTGTATTTTAACTCTGGCTGGGCGGCAGTTCAAGGTTGAGCAACATAACCTGTAAAATTTGCTCTAGCTGTGGCGTCTCCAGGATTCTGTGATGATTCATCTCCACTGACTCCCATGTTAACACAGAATCTTTGCTCACATGATGCTTTTTGAAAATGTTTTCAGTTTTAGAGCAATTATTGGGCAAGGGACATTTTCCACTGCTTGAAGTTTTCTTCTGAAATTCAGTATTTTCCTTAAAATGATGGATTAGACAACACTTTCATATTAAGTGGCACCTATTTCTGCACAGTATTCTCTCACAGCTTTAAAAACTCAGATTTTACTCTGCTCATGTCCCTGATGTTCTTCATTCTTAAGGAGTTAGTCATATTTGTGTTCTTTTTCTTACTCTGAACTTCTCTTTCTCTTACTATGCTTAGCAGAAGTTTTTCTAATTTGTGTTTAAATTATTTTATTTGTAAGTTGTGCTTAATTGTGACTATCTCTGTTAATTACATCTATATTTTTCTTTTCTGCAGGTTTATTTTACTGTAACTTCCTTCACTGAAATTTTAGTTGTTTTTATGTCTTATTTTTTTCTCTTTAACCAAAGAAAACATTTGGGGCCATGCATGTTCCTCTGTGTGCAGTTTTGGTTTGGCCTTTTGGTTTGGTTCCTTTGTTTCTCTTTGTCATTTATTTATAAGTTCTCAGATTTCAGATTTGATTTCTGAGTGATTAAATTATTTTTGTTAACACTAAATATATCAGCTTAAATTATTACATTTGCTAGAAAATGTGGTTTGGATAATCTTTGCTTTGGGTGCAGATTTAAAAAAAAGATAAAACACTCAACTATGTTAATGTTCACATCTTCTTTGACCTTGTTTATTTTGCTCTATTTTTAACTACCAATGAATAAGAGAGCTACAAAAAATTTTATACTTATCTGCCAACTTATCTTTGGAATTCTAAAGCTTTTAAATTTTAAAAATTTTGGTTCACTGTATTAATATTCATGTTACTTCATGTTTTTAATCACATAGATATAAGCTTCATATTATGATAAAATCTTCTCTTTTAACTAGTTCCACACTTTTTGTCTTTATCTTTGGCCTACTTTTTTTGGTGACATGTTAATTCTTTTATTTGTATTTGACTCATATTCTTTGCACATATTTCTATTTGTAATTCTCAATTTGAGTTAAAGAGTTTTCAAATAGTTTTAATGAGCTTTAGTTGACATATCACAAAATTAATTATTCTTGATAAATATGGTAATCATCAGATACCTAGGCTGTTCTCTTAAAATGAAGTTGGCTATATTTTGATTCAGTATGAATATTTCATTCAGTAATCTTTTTTTAAATTAATTTATTCTTTTATTGAATCACCATTTGGAAGGTTATAAAGCTTTCAGGTTTAAGTCTCAGTTATACAATGCTCGAACACCCATCCCTTCACCAGTGCACATATTCCGCCACCAAGAATCACAATATACCTCCCCTCCATCCCCCCACCTCTCCCGCCCCCCCACCCTGCCTGTGTAACTGATAAATTTCAGTTTACTTTCACTTTACTTTGATTACATTCAATATTTCAACAAAAAACTCACTATTATTGTTTGGAGTTTCTCTCCCCTAATGTCAGACCTGCTGACATTCAGTTATCTTAATGTGAGATTTTATCGCTATAGTTGATGATTTTGATCATAAAATTTCCTTCTCACTCCATTTTAAGATCCTTAATATTTCCATATCTATTCTACTTTCATATTGACTGTTTTCTTTGGTTTTAATCTTATGTATTTTCCAATGTACATATTAGCTATTACTTAAAATTTTTTAAATCCTTAATATGTTTCTATAATTTTCATCTATGAGTGAAATGGTATATTTTTGTTTGAAACACATAATTTACCATATCTTTTTCTGCAGACCATACTTTCTCACTTCTTTTTTCTTTTTCTTCTTTTTTCAAATTTGCTGTTGGGCCACACACCAGGTGATGCTCAGGGGTTACTCCTGACTCTCTGCTTAGGAATCACTCCTGGTGGTGTTTCAGAGACCATATGGGATGCTGGGATTGACCCTGGGCCAGCCGCATGCAAGGCAAGCTCCTTGTGATAGGACCCCTCTTTTTATTTTCTTTTACTATTGCTTAGCCTTTTTAAAATCATAGGGTTTTATAACCATATTAGTGTAATTGTTATTTATTACTATGTCATCACTTAAATAATTCTACCATTTGTTTTTAAGATTTATAGTCATATTTATATTGCTATTTTGTTTAACTGCTTTTACTGTCTTCACTAATTTCTTCATATAATCTACTTTTGGGGTTGCCACACTCACCAGTATTCAGGGCTGACTCCTGGCTTCATGCCCAAGGTTCACTCTCCACAGGGTTTGATCAGGGGGTTCATATCTGATGCTGTATATAAAACCTGGTCAGTCACGTACAAGGACAAGGCAAGTGTACCTGCTGTACTACCTCTGGCTCATATGAAAAAAAAATTTTTTTTTTTTGCTTTTTGGGTCACACTTGATGATGCACAGGTGTCACTCCTGGCTCTGCACTCAGGAATTACCCCTGACGGTGCTAGGGGGACCATATGGGATGCTGGGAATCGAACCCGGGTGGGCCGCATACAAGGCAAACGCCCTACCCACTGTGCTATCGCTCCAGCCCTCATATGAAATATTCTTTAGAAATATTACTTTTAGGGGCCGGAGCGATAGCACAGCGGGTAGGGCGTTTGCCTTGCACGCGGCCCACCCGGGTTCGATCCCCGGCATCCCATATGGTTCCCCCAAGCACCGCCAGGAGTAATTCCTGAGTGCAAAGCCAGGAGTAACCCTTGAGCATCGCTGGGTGTGACCCAAAAAGCAAAAAAAAAAAAATTAAAATTACTTTTACTTTTATTTTTTTTCTGGGAAGGAGGTTGAGAGTGGGGTGCCACAAACACTGATACTCATGGCCATTCTTGCTCACATACAGTGCTGGGATATGACCCAGGAGCACAGACACAGCCACATGCCAGGCAACCTTTAAATATCTCTTAACTTGTGACTATCTCTTGGGCCTCAACTTTGCTTGGTTTATAAGAAGTTGGATCATGAGTTCAATAATCTTGTCAGGAAAGTTAAATAGGTGCTATATTTTCCAGTGTTCATTTATCTAAGGAACTTTCCCAGAGGTATTCATTTTTAAAATATTGGCTGTAAAACACTTGGTTCTTATTCCTTTCTATTTAAAAACACATTGACATTGTCATGGATAGTCTAGCACTTAATTAAACTGGGAATGTCTAGTAGTACCTTGGTTTTCATCAGGTATCCTTGGAACATGAGATTTGGAAATCTGTCTGCATTTCTTCAACTCAGAAAAATAGTCCTCTATTTCACTTTTTTTGTTTCTTTAATTATATTTACTGTCCTATCCCTCTGGTAAAGAATTTCAAGTCTGTGTACCCCTAAGTGCTTTCAATGCCCTTTTTGTCCACTATGTGGAGAATGAAGTGGGAAGTATCTCAAGCTGTTGGTATCCAGAACAGTTATGGTGACTTTAATAGATTCAGGTCAGTTTAGATGTATGGACACAAATGAATTAAGATATATTTTAAAAGCAATTTTCTGTGCTGCTGGGAACTCTATTGCTGCTATTCTTTCTGGATCTTGTTTTAAGAAGGCAACGGAGATGGCAAGGGGACTGTGAGTTAGAGGCCATTTTTGAATCAGAATCAGCTCAGAGATTCTTGAAGTGTGGATACAAGCACATAGGGAAGAATCTAAGGATTTTTTTTTTTTTGCTTTTTGGGTCACATCTGGTGAAGCACAGGGGTTACTCCTGGCTTTGCACTCAGGAATTACCCCTGGAATTACTCACTCAGGGGACCATATGGGATGCTGGGAATCGAACCTGGTTGTCTGTGTGCAAGGCAAACACCCTACCCCTTGTGCTATTACTCCAGCCCCGAATCTAATGGATTTTGATGGGTGGCATTTGCCAATTGCCTTTTAGTTTATATAGTGATGTTGTACTTGAGTCTCTCCTCTCATGGTGCTTACAATGTAGGTAGAGATAATAGACCGAAGTGCTGGGTAGTTCAGTGGCTTTCTTGAAGTTACCAGCAAATGGCTAATCATGACATTATCTTCTGCTTTTAAATTCAGTGGACTTCCTCCTTAGCTACTGTACTTTGAACACTGGGGATCTGTAGAAGTCCTGGGATTGTAGTGAGAGGAGGCAGGTCAATCCCAGCAGGCACATTGACCAGAGCATTCCCCTTTCCATATTATAGCTTGTAACTTAAAATATAATTTTTTATGTAAAGAAATTCTATTGCTAAACTATAAAGTTTGACAAAGAGTTCATGTTATCACTAATCACTGGACTTGATAGGCCAGTGGCCTTTCTACAAGATGCTCAAATCCTCTCTACTCTGTTATTCAACAGTCTGGTCCCACCACATGGAAGTGACCTGACAGCCATGAGATGGATTGTCAGATTGTCATGAGATAGATTTCTCAGTTCACTGGGCTGGTGTCTGGAAAAGACCTGGGCTGTGTCACCACAAGCTCACATATGCTACTTCTTGGCTGTCTGGTCTCATTTCACCTTTCCTGCCCTTAGCTGTCCTTTGCGAATATACCTATTGTCCTTTTTTATTCTTCTTATTTAATTCCTTTATATTATATTTTAAGCTTTTGTATATTTTTCATCTATATGATTTTTTCTTATATATTCCAGCTTGACTTTCCAAGACTTTTCTTCATGATCTTCCCCCACCCTGCCCTCCCAACCCCCATTCTTTTTTTCCCTTTTTATCCATTAACTATTCTATCATTGCTTCCTTTTAATTTCTTGACAGTTTATTTTATAAACAAATTTTATGAACACATACATGATATTGAGAGAACTTTATAATTATATGTACATGTTTGCCATGCTGTTTCCATGATTATCAGTTTGCAAACTTATTGTATAACTTTTCTGTCTTTAGCCATTCAGAAATACATTTTGTTTTGTTTTGCTCTGATTTTTGATGACTTTAAAGTTAGTTTTAGGTATCAGTTATCAGTATACTTCTATAAGTTCTCAAACATATGTTTCATTTGTTGGAATTCAATATTTGTTTACAGTTCTCCAAGATCAGTCTCTGGCACATAGTAGATACTCAGTTAGTAGTAGTTATGATGTTACAGAACAGGCACAACGGCTTGCCATTGAAAGACATTTATGATTGGATTTCTGCATCGTTTTCTCATCTGGCTTTTGCCAGATTCTGTCACATCTTCTTTCCTTTATTTATTCCTCTGAAATCTTTCTCCTTTTTATTCGCATGAATTACCTAAGTATAAAAATATAAACCTCTCCAGTGTTACTGGAAGGGAATGATGAAGAAAAATGATGGCAAAATAGTTTGCAAAAGAAATAGCATCTCCTTCTCCCCCTCCCCCCTCCCCTTCACACCACTACTTGAGTTTTGTAAGAAATTGCTTCGAGATCCTTGGATGAGAAAACCTTACTCAAAAGCCAAGAACTACAGTTTGAGGGATATCCTTTTCCCAGACCCATTAGCTGCCATTCAGCTAGGACTTAGCAGTTTCCACTGGAGCATAAAGAAGTTTATTTTACCATTTTAATTTGGTGCTGCTTTATTTACCCTGTTTGTGCTAACCCAAATTTGGCACCTACTCTGTACTCCAAGTGCTAATTTAAGTGACATATTTCCGTTCTGCCTGGGAAGAATACACAGAAGAGCTGAAAGACGTGTGTTTATAATTATAAGGTACTGAGTTGGCTCAAACAACGTCTCATAGCATATGGGAACTATGTGGGCTAGTTAGCAAAAGTTTATGCTGAAGCTTGATGCTGTTTGGCTGGGTTTTGTAAACTCAGAGTTGTTAAGCTGTGTCTAATAAAACATGGGTTGAGTCAATTTAATATTTCCAGGCTAGTCTGTTGTTGTGGTGAAGGGAGTGCTTTTCCCTTTTCTTGGCCTAAAAATGCGGAGTTTTAGTTCCATTCTGGATGTGGTAGATTTTGTTGGAATAAGGAAAGGCTGTTTTCTTACTAAACAGTTTTTAAGACTCTGAACATGGGTGTTTGGCCCCAAGGTGACTGAGTCTCACTTTTTATTTTTTACTTCAGATTGACACTGAGGAGAGTTTTCATACTATTCTAAACATTGTGAATTTAAAAATAAATTAAGTTTAAAGAAATATTATATTGGGTCTTATCAGGGTGTGTAGATGGGTCTATTGTGTGGGTATAATCAGTCATACTGCATGCATGTATATAATGACATTTATACAGTCTGGATAAAACTTCGTGTTTTTTTAAAATTTATTTATTATTATTATTTTTTTAAATTAGTGAATCATGGTGAGGGTACAGTTACAGATTTACACACTTTGGTGCTAGTGCTAAGGCCTCATTACACTTTGAATCTGTACAGAAGCATGTAGCTTTTGCTTCATGACCCCAGGCTTCTTTTTCTGTCTAAAACCTTGAGGGCTGGGAAGAGGAGAGGACAAGACAAAGCCACCAGGGACTAAATTCCAATGCTAATCCTAATGCAGCTTTAGGCTCTAGCAGTTGACCCCTGGGCCAAACAAACTGGCAGAGAGGAAAACCATTAACTCTCAGTGAAAGGCTTCCTGGCCAAGTTTACCCTGGTGCTGCTGATGTCGCTGACTTACTGGTAAAGACAGGAAAAGGACAACCCACCAGTCCTTTCATCACTGAGTTTGTGAAAAGGGAGCTGCATATTTACATGGGAGAGTTTTTCTCTTGCAAGAGTGGTGGAAAGTGACTGGGCCAGAAATATGTTAAGTGTAGGGAGAGTCCTCTGCAAAATCTAGATTCTTATACATCTCATTGACTTTTATGCCATAGGTATATGAGATTAAATAATATCATATCCATAGTCTATAAAGCCCTTGGACAGATATTTATTTAGAGAAATGGGGAGTTTCCTATGTCAAATAATATATTTTGTAAAGTATATAATTTTTTTCATCCTGGAGTGAATTGGTTTTGCTCCTTTTGCATGGAATAGTCACATCATAGATCTTTACAATGCCTATTTAAAAGTATTGCAAGATAAAATCTTGCTCTGGGGGTCACAAGGGAGACAGATAATTCCATTTGATATAACATCGAACCATGTGGTTAGTTTTCTGTCAACACCCCCCACAGCACCCTTCCTATTATGCTACCTCCCTTTCCCACTGAGCATCTTTCCCTGCATACTTCTTTTATACAGTCTTTGGGGGTAGCTGCTTTAATTCCTATTTTGCAGAAAATTGAGGCTATGATGTTGAGGCTATGAAATATATGAGATCAAACCTAGGTTGTCCAATTTTTAGTTTAGTGTTGCTTCCTCTATGTTCCAGCTGCCCTTGGCAATGGAATCTCCTACAGTTAATTTAGGATAATCAGGGTAGTACATGATGTACTTAGTTTGGCTTTCAAGTATTTGTCTACCTTTGTAGAATCAAGGTAGTTTCTTGGAAAAAGCCATGGGTATGGAGTTTGAATAATTCAGTTAAAGTTCTTGTTCTTTCATTCTTTATGGGAGTTTTGGCAAATAAATTTTGAACCTCAGTTTGTGAGTAGTTACTATAATCTCTCCAAAGAGAGTGTACAATTCTTGCTAGACTATGTCGTGCTATTTTTCTATTTCTGGAATTTAGCATACAACCGACTCTACAGAGTGACCCATAAACATAAGCTGATTGATTTGCTGACTGACTGAAAGCTGAGAGCAAACCTTCCTATTTCTTTGCCTCCCACCCCGCCACGGTGTATAATATATTTCCATTCAAATGGTGACATCCCAGAGATAATTTTCAGCAGATTGAAAAATGTTTATGTATCAACATTTTTATTTGTATGCAAGAATCAGAAAGTTCATTTAAATATTTGCGTGTGTGATCATGTAGAATATTTCCACATATATATTAGGGATTCATCTCTATGGGGGCAGCTCATCTATGGCTGATGCATAGGAGCAAATGCAAGACCAAAGCTCATCTGCTTTACTTTTATTGTTGCCTCCTTGTAGGAAAATATTTAATGTGATGGATGCTCTGAGAGTTGTTGTAAGTACCCCAGATTGAAGCTGTGTGCCCCGATTTCTTAGTTTCCTATCTCTGTGCACTCTCCAACCTATTATTCAATGGATAGTTAACTGGATCTATAAATAAGAGGCAGTAAGCCAGGAGGAGTGGGAAAGACTAAGGTAGTAGATCTCTTGCAAAACCTTTGGATGACATGAAGCTGTCCTTGGGAATGTGCCATGTTATAAACGAATTCAGTGAATTATAAGATATCCTATAAAATTAAAAGGGAAATCTAGTAAATTGGTAAATGTCCTCGAGAGATTTTTAAAAATAATTATTTTGTGGTATATTACTCTGACATACACTGTATGGTTGATGATGTGTCTGCAGACCTACAACTACTGTAGCTGGAGCTTAAGTTAATGTTTGGAACTCTCTGAGGGAAGAGACATCCAGGGAAACACTGGAAGATTTCGAGAAGAGTCTTAAAATGGAAGCAGAAGTCTTGCAAAGTTTGGTTTAGACAATAATAGTATGATTTACTAGAGGTCTGGAGATCTGAGATTGGGTTTGGTTATATTACTCCAGATAAAATTTCACGGTTGTGTGCCTTGGTCTCCTTAGCTGAAGAACACAGTCAATAATCTTCTTCTGTGATAATTGAATGGTACTGATGTGGTATAGTGCTTAAAGTTCTCAGAAAACGCCCCAAATGATGAGCAAATAAAATAAAAGGGGCAAGACTGTCATATTTTGAGGACTTGAATGACCTTGAGAGCTAATTATAGTGGCATAAGTGAAAGGACTTCTTTGTCTGCATAGGATGAACTCCCAGCTTGACTCTTTACCAACAGTGAGAACTTAAGCTACTGCAACTCAGTTTTCCCATCTGTTAAATGGGGGCGATAATAGTTCCAGTGTTTTAATACTCAGTAGAAGTTAAAAATAATTTAATTTTTGTTTTTATTGTTGTACATCATTAAGAAAGTGGACTAATCCAATTTAGGAAGATTGCACTGAGATAACTAGAAAATTATCCCCTCTAACTTAATTGAGATTTTCACATAGACAAACATCAAGCAAAGGAATCCATACTGAGAAACTGCTAAATTGGTACCATGGGGCATGACAAAAAAGGAGGCATTATCTCTATCATTAGGGAGCTTATCAGTTTAGGTGATAACTTTGGGAGTACATCACATTAATTCACAAACGTTGGGATTTATATTCAATCGTGCTTCTGTAAGCATCAAAGAGAGAAGTCAGAGCATTTACGGTGTGAGTTTAAGCTTTTTAAGAGCTTCAGGAAGTAGCTGGAAGTTGAAATTCAGATAGTATTTATAGAGGTGGAGTACACCATAGTCGGGAGCTACAGCATGAGCAAAAGCGAGGGAAGTGGCTCCAGACTGGTCAGCGCAAGGATCTGAGAGGGTGCTTCATAGGTTGAAAGACACGTGAACCGTAGCTTTACGAGGGCAAGGACCATGTGTATAGGCTCAGCACAGGCTAGTTTCTCAACAAACATACCCTGGGTAAGTGAATGCATATCTTAGGGTCATGTAACAGGCCACCGTGGAGCTTCTGAAACATTCCAAAATCACACCTCAGGTTTCAGCAGCGAGAGTCCCATTACTGCTTGTCCTCCTTAACGTCTATTCTGGCGGCTAGATCAAGATTTCAAAATAACCGTGACTTGAGAATGACTTTCAGAATATACCTTCACAGAGGAGTAAAAGGAAACATTGAGAGTTAAGTGATCTACCCAGGGTCACAGCAGCTAGTTAGCGTGGCAGCGTTTTCTTCTATTTCGAAGTCTGACTTCTCTACCAGAGTGCCTGGCATTCTCATTAGGGCCAAGATGACTCAGGAAATCTCTTTGGTCCTCAGGACCATTTATCCTGCCTGGCTCTCTGGAGACCTACCACCTGGGTTTACTGATGGAGTATGCTGAAATTTTATGTGCATATCACATGTGAAGAAATCTGCTGTAGAACTATATATTTTATATATAGCCACTGGGTATTTCAGAGAAGACGGCAGCTAAATTCACAGCCACTTAAAGGATACGTCATTGGCAGAGAAGGGGGGACCTGGCCCCATGGAACCCTGTAGAATGTTGCATTCTCTCTTTCTCTTTTTTTTGAATGTTGCATTCTCACTGGGTGTTTGAATTTGGAGGGATTGATTCCCAACTTGGTGGCATTCCTCCCCACGGCAGCCCATGATTTGCTCATATTACTTTTTGTATAGAAGATAATTCACCCCTCTTCTGAGCAAGTTCACTGTCCCAAAGATCTGAAGAAAACAGAAAGATTCCTTTTTCCGCCTCTCCTCATTATACTGCTAAGTTTTACATATTTATACATTTTCGTTTTTGGCAGAAGTTTCACTGTTGGGTGGAAGTATCTCAGCTTTGGGGAGTGGGTGGATAAAAATCTATGAGAACACCCAGGTCGGGGAGCGACAGAGCTGAGCTTTGCAGACCTCATCCTGCAGAAATCGGACGGCCTTGACCAGAGGAAAGATCTCTGGGCTGCTTCCCAACCTAGAAACATCAAGGAACATTGGGCAAATGTCATCGCCTGGAGCTGGGGGTTTTCTGAGGTGCGAGCAAACTTGATGGTTCTCACTGAGTTTTCCCAGGCTCTGTGCCTTGCTTGCTTGTGAAGGAGAGAAAACCTGGATTGGGGCGGGGGTGGGGTGGGGTGGGGTGGGGGTGTCTATCTACATATGCTTTTCATTATATGGTTAGTGCAACTGTGTGTGAATCTGATCTTCAAATTAAGTCAGTCAAGATTGTTCTAGCCAAACAAGTGCCTCTCTCTCTCTCTCTCTCTCTTTCTCTCTCTCTCTCTTGATCTCTTGATCTCTCTCTCTCTCTCTCTCTCTCTCTCTCTCTCTCTCTCTCTCTCTCTCTGCACAGCTTTGTTAAGTGTTCAAGTTCTTAAATGTCCAAACTTCATAAGTTTGGACAGCTAGGTCCGCCCTGATTTCACATTTTGAAAAGTAATTCTTGGGTGTGATTCTAGTTCATACTCAAGCACATACGTAACCCCCCAAGGCACACACCTATTGTTTTCTGTTTGCTTCCTTTCCATTGTCCTCCACCTTGGTCCCCTCCACCAGGCACTGCCCTAGGAGGGGGAGCGAGAGCGGGCCCAGCTCACAGCCAGCCCTGGCAAGGCACGTGAATGGACTTCATCCACCTTTAAAGATGTACTTCCTTGTATTTTAATTTTTTTTTTTTGAAACCGCCATTGAAGAGTCATTTGGGGGCATTTTAAAAATAACGCCCTAGTGACACAGAAGGCTATCATTTATGAAGTGGAGTTTTGGATTTTGAAAGTGACACTGATCCCCAGGGGGAAAGTCCTTTGTTAGGGCTCCCGCGCTGGGTCTCAGCTGATGCATATACACCAGTGGGCACACCCAGTGAGCTTTCATAATTCATAAGCTGGGAGGCCCCTGATGTGGTGGGGGCTGGGGGGTGTGTACCCAGAGAGCTGAGGGCAGTGCTCAGGAGGCTGGGACTGGAGCTAAACCTTAGAGACTGAGATGTGGAACCCTGGCTTTTCCTCCCATCATCGCTTCCTGGGCCGTGTAGGAAACCACAGCCAGAGCCTTCCAAGGGGTGACAGAGGAGAGAAGAAGATGGCAGCACAAAAGACCTCGTGCCACGGAGGCAGCACTGAGTTTGGAGGGTTTTAAAAAGTAGAATTCTAGAAATTAGAAGGAAAAATAATTCACTGTTACTCTCGCACATTTGCATAATAGCTTAATTATTTTTACTCCAAATGCTCCCTCTAGGTTTTTTTTTGAATAGGCATCTTTTAAAAAATGGATTTTTAGTTTTGCACCCAGGATTTTGCACTCTTCTAACTCTCCTGTTGCGGGGGGTGCTTCTTCCTTGCTCCTGCACGGTCCTGATCCTTTCTTTAATTGGTAAATACGATTGTATTGAGGAGGTGAATGTGACAAAGTTTAGGTAATCATTTCAGCAGTATTGTTGCTATATAGAGTTTTTCATGTCTTTTTTTTACTTGGGAAAGTACTATAATGAACATATTCAAGCATACAGAGGCAAAGAGAATACGGTTCTGTTCTGCTTTATATTGCAAAGTGATTTGTAGAAAGCCACTCATGAGTTTTCAGTGTTGCTTTTATACGACTATACCTATCTTACTTCAAAATTAACCTTAGAAGGAGAAATGTGGAAAGTGGTATATTGATAATATAAATAAAATGTACTGATTTATGTTTATGTTTAATATTACGTATGTGTTATGATGTGATAGAATATAAACACATAAGGTTTGTGCCTACGTCACCCTGGGGTATTATTGTTCCACTGAATGACTTATTCTAAAAACCAAAGTAATTCAAACCAACCTTAACTTATTAAAAAAAAAGAGAGAATGGGACATAGTCTCTCCCCTGGAGGTGAAGAGGAGAGAACGGCGCTAGTAAAACCCTGCAGCACTGGTGTGTTATGCTCTCACACAACTAAGAGCCACTGAACAGTCTCTTAATGGTCTTGGGGGGCAGGGTGAACACAGACCCGAGCATCTGTCCTCAATCCCCCACCCTGCTTTTAGAATGCAGTTCTATGCCCCCTCCCCCTCAGAGTGGTAGCGGAATTCTTCCCTTGGGAATGAGCTTCATTTCACCTCTCACTTCCCATGCCCACTTTTCCATGGAAGGTAGATGCAGAAGGGATGGGGCAAGGAGCAGGGAGGACAGAAGACGCCAGTGGCAGGATGACGCGTGGACAGCGTTTGCTCGGGAGGGCTTCAGCTTGGATCTGGGAGCAGAAGCAGGAGCAGTTCAGTCTAGTGCTCTGGGCACTTTGCTCACCATGTAGCAAACGTCTGAGAGACCAAGCAGTTCCTGGAACTGGCAGTGGAGTTTAGAAACTGAAGTATGACAAGAAGCTTACATTTAAAAAATTAATGGCTGGAGCGATAGCACAGCAGTAGGGCACTCGCCTTTCATGCAGCTGACCTGTGTTCGATTCCTCTGCTTGGCAAGCTACCGAGAGTATCGCGCCCTCGAGACAGAGCCTGGCAAGCTCCCCATGGTGTATTGGATATGCCAAAAACAGTAGCAAAAAGTCTCACAATGAGAGACGTTACTGGTGCCTGCTCGAACAAATCGATGAGCAACGGGATGACAGTGATATTTTTTAATTGAATCACAGTGATATACACATTTACAGAGTTGCTCATGATTGGATTTCAGTCATATAATGTTCCAACACCCATCTCTTCACCAGTGTACTTTTCCCACCAACAATGGTCCCAGTTTCCCTCCTGACCCCACCCCTTCCCACCGCCTGCCACTATGGCATGCACCTCTCTCTCTCTCTCTCTCTCTCTCTCTCTCTCTCTCTCTCTCTCTCTCTCTCTTCTTTCCCTCTCTCTTTCCAAGAAGCTTACACTTTTTGAAGTATAAATGGAAATTTAGCTCAGGTGTCTGGGAGTGAGAGCCAAAAAATACTCATCCAAGCCCCAGTTGGGTCAACTTTATATATAATATGAGGGGCTGGAGCTCCTGAGACCCCTACTAGGATGAGTATAGCCAAGTGCTTTATATATTTTTTTTCTTTTTCAAATTTTTTTAATTATTGAATCACCGTGACGGTACAGTTACAGATTTACATATTTTCGTGCTTGTGTTTCAGTCATACAATGCTCAAGTACCCATCCCTCCACCAGTGCCCATTCACCACGGATGATCCCAATATCCCTCTACTCCCTGACTCCATTCCCCCCTCACCTCACCCCGCCTCTGTGGCAGGGCATTCCCTTTTGTCCCCTCTCTCCTTTTGGGTGTTGTGGTTTGCGATAGAGGTATTGCGTGGCCATCGTGTTCAGTTTATAGTCTACTTTCAGCACACATCTCCCTTCCCGAGCGGGTCCTCCAACTAGACTTTACTTGGTGTTCCCTTCTCTATCTGAGCTGTCTTTCTCCCCAGCATGTGAGTCCAGCTTCCAAGCCGTGGAGCAAACCTCCTGGTACTTATCTCTACTATTCTTGTGTGTTAGCCTCCCATTCTGTTATTTAATATTCCACAGATGATTATATATTTTTTGAAAGCGTAAACCATGAGTTAGACTCCACCTGAAAGTTTTATTCTATTTTGGTGAATTTATTGTGAGACTCCTAACTTATCCTTAGCTTTGAGATTATTTATTTATTTATTTTTGGCCCACACTCAGTGGTGCTCAGGGATTACTCCTGACTTTGTGCTCCGGAATCGCTCCTCGCAGCGTTCTGGGAACTATAGGGGTGCTGGGTTGGCTGTGTGCAAGGCACATGTCCTATTTGCTCTACCCTCTTTCTGGCCCACTTTGAGATTCTTTTGAACATTGGTATCTGCATGTTGTCATTTAACAAGAGGAGAATGGGGATGCCTTCTCCTGCTGTATCAAACGAATAATTACACAGGTTTAAAAACACTTGTTCGTGTTCCCCCACTCCCCCATCTTGTCCTGTAAACTCGGAACCCAGACTTTCTTTTGGTTTCTATGACATGGAAGAAGGAGCAGAGACCCAGCCTCCATGACAGAGGTGTCCAAGGAGGATGGGGCCTGGGGTCTCCCTCTAAAGAAGAGTTGAACAGGAGATGGCAAAACAAATGTTCATGTGGATGAAGTGGAGCAAGAAAGCACAGCATCCAGGTCTCCTGTGTAAATGGAAGTGACGGTTGTCGGTAGTGGTAAGGAAGAAGACTTTGGTGATCAAGTGGGGACAGGGGGTGGCTGAGTGTGAGCAAAGCTGGTACTGGAACAAGAAAGACGCCTCAAGTTTCAGGCAGAAGATGAACTGGGAACCTCAAATAGGTGGAAACTGAAGTTCTCCACTCAGATCTTCTATTATTCAGTTGGTCAAATCTTCTCAAAGACAAATCACAGTTAACAAGGAAGCCTGGGGATTGCACCCCAGTACAAGACTTATTCACAGATCTTTTTATGACCCCCCCACTGTGGACTCCCCTACCTCTTTCCTCTCTCTCTCTCTCTCTCTCTCTCTCTCTCTGTGTATGTGTGTGTGTGTGTGTGTGTGGTGGCCTTCTAGGGTCATTAAGCAAGTCAAAGGTCATCGGTTTAGAAATTGACACACTTGACCCATTTCCTTTCTGTGCTGGACCTTGAGTCTGGACCCGGTTCCCCCAGGGACCATGTGGAGGGCTTGAAGCAGAGTCTTCAGTCCTTTCTTCCCATGAGGTGTATAATTCGATATTTATTGCCTCTCTCCCCAACAAGGTCTATGGTGCCACTGGGATCCATTCGGTAAAGAATGCTGATCCCCTTTATGAATTTTTGATGGTGGAGGAGGAGTGTTTGAGGCCACTGGGGGACCTTGTGAAATGGAAATGTTTTTTCCTTTTGATCTCTCTCTCTCCCTCTCTCTCTCTCTCTCTCTCTCTCTCTCTCTCTCTCTCTCTCTTAATTTAAAGAAACACATACCATTGTGGCAATGCCTGGACTTCTCTGAATGTAGTGTGTAGTATCTTTGTAGGAAAGCAGTATTGCAGCTCGTTAAAGTAGCAGCCCAAACGCCCCCTTACATATCTGTGTTTATCCGAACAGTGGAAACTTTATTCAGGAAAAGAGACATGCAGTTCCGAACCCAGGACAATCAAGAATAAAACAAAGCAACAAGGATGAGGATAATCGGTGTCCCCACCCCCACCCCATGCTCCTTTTTTGGTGGTCTGAGGGGGTAGGACTCCAGGGAGCAGGCGAGTCAGGATCTGTATTTCATTGCTGAGAATTTGACAGCTACAGTGCAAAGCAATACAGTCCTGCTTTTTATTAGCCTGTGTGAGTCCAGCACAGAACGAAGTTTTTTTTTTTTGTCTTTTCATTTTTCAGAGGTAGAAGTTTTTGCCAAACTATGAGATGATTTAACCACAATTTCCTTCCTGATTTGTGTCCAGAGGGGGGAGGGGATGCCTGGGTGGGTGTTATTGTTTAATAAGATTTGAACAGGGTCTCTATTTTGTGGCCCGAACAGCCTTTTATGCCCTTTATCTGTACTGGGATTTCAGCTGGGGTTTTATTTTGGTGACATATGGCCCATCGTATAATAAAAAGAGACGAACCATTCAGATTTAATTTGAGTAGCTAAGGACGTCAGAAGGGCTGTGAGGGGAGCCTGTACCTGAGCTTTCATTTGTTGTTTTTTTTTTTTAAAAAAAAAAAACGTGCAGAGAAGTTGAGAAGGTGACTTTAGGAATTAGTTTGGTTTGGAGGCATTAAGTCCCAGATCAAGAGAGAAGGTCAATTTGAAAGTTTGGGATAGATGCCAGCTTTGCTCGCTCTTTTATTGGAGAATTGCCTGTGGGGCCTTTCAAAGTATCTGCCCTTCAGGGGTTCTGCTTTCCACCTGCTTCCCCCTTGAACGGGGAAATGGGCTTTTAAAAATATTACGCAGCATGCCACAGCCGTCTCCTGATCCAAATGTTGTGTGGCATGACACAATGTGACTCCAGGGCCGGGGGCAGGCTTGGGTCTGCAGCTGGCGCGCGGAGCCTGTCCGGTGGCGGCCGGCCACTCAGCCCAGCACGCGTTTCCCTCCGAGGACACGGCCCACCTGGCCTCCAACACCCGCTGGCAGCATTCCCAAATCGTTGACTCTGGCCACCCGCCCCTCCCCGCATTGTCATGGAAGAAATGCTCTTGGCGGAGGCTGGGCCTCATAAGCAAGTTGCTGGAAGTGAGTGAGTTTGTGGCATCCGGGAGGGTTGAAAAGGACAGAGCGAGAGGAGAAATGATGAGTGCTAAGACACAGGAGGCTCACCCCAGTTTTCTGGCTGAGGGCTTCATATGCGGTGAGGGCGGGGTAGGGGGGTGTTGTTTCTCCACACCTGAACAGGTATGGAGAGCCCCTGGGAATCCCAGCACCGCCCTCTCCGGCAGCTCCTTAACCAGCCTGCAGCGCCTGGGGTGCTAGACGGAACCCCGCTAAAGTCAGACTCCTCTCTCTCCCCTTGTGGAACATGTGCCTTCCCCAGAGACTTTGGAGAGCTGTGGTTTCCTCAAGCATTGTGTCCAGGAGCTGGAGCCTTAGCACAGCGGGTAGGGCGTTTGCCTTGTACGCGGCCGACCCGGGTTCGATTCCCAGCATCCCATATGGTCCCCGGAGCACCGCCAGGAGTGACTCTTGAGTGCAGAGCCAGGAGTAACCCTTGAGCATCGCCGGGTGTGACCCAAAAAGAAAAAAAAAAAAAAAAAAAAGAATTGTGTCCATTGTGCACCGACCCCTTTGTGTCCCTTCTAATAAACGGCAGTGGCAGCTTTTGATGCTTCTCTGAGTGCTGATGGAGGAACCTGGGTTATGTTTCTTTGCGCCAAGCCTGTGGCTCAGGGAGGCGTTTGTAGGTGCCCTGGTGCTCCGAACCAGCTACCGGAGGGCAAAGATCTGCTTCCTCTCATGATCCATCACAGTCATGAGCTGTGGGACCAGCTCCGCTCCGACCACTGCTGGGATGACCCTCACTGGCCACCATCGTGACCCAGACCACCAGGAGGCCGCTCTCTGTGCCAGTTGCCAATAGCACTCTTGATTTATCTGCAGCCTCCTGGAGCTGTGCTGCGCTCGGCCGGCCGTCTTGGTGGGGAGCAGTGCTGGGGGGGGGGGGCGGGGAGGAAGGCAGTCCTGCGCCCCGTCCTGCTGTGACATCCAGCCGCGTCAAGACCAAACGTTGCTGCTCGCCTTCTCCATGGTCCTTGTTCCCCACCTTCCTGACCTTTCCCGGATGGGCAATTTAATTCTCACCTGACTTTTTAATTCTCACCATCTCGAACTTGGGGTTTGCATGTGTCTGTTTTTGTACCTCTATGCGGGGCGGCCGTGGTGGTGGGGGCTGTTCTGTGTGCCTGAGGTGGGGGATGCAGAGTTCCAAGCAGATTTCTGAGGATGCCAGGGTGATGAGAACCAAGGATAGGGACTTCTTAGGGGCTCTAGGGCTACTCAGTGATCAGTTGGGGGCGCTCTTTCTACCTCTCAGAGTGACAAGAGGGTGGAACCCCATTCCAAGCAAACCAGCCAGTAGCACCCAAAGCAAACCAAACACCTGGCTCAGGAGAAAATCAGGAAACCATAGAGATGCTGGTTTGGCTCCCCGTCTTGGGCTCGGGCGTCAGATGGCATGCTTTTCCCATGCACAGTCTCCAGCCCACTTGGTGTTTCCGTAGGTCCCTGTCTCAAACAGGTCTGACCTGTGTCATGAAAACAAACAAAGAAACAACCAGAAAAATGCCCAGAAGTAGCATATGTGTTTCTGCACTTCTGGTGGACAAGTGAAGATGAATTCAGGACGTCAGAGGTCCTCCCTGCCTCTGCACAGAACAAAGAAACAGGGGCTCCATAGAATTGGGTGCTTTCTTCACGCTCCCAACCTCCTTTGTGTGTTTTACTTCTGCCCTCCATCCTTGTCTTTCCTTTCCTATTAGGGTTTGAACATCATTGAAGGCAAAAGAGAGATGGGAAGGGTTTGTGGCAAATGAGCCCTCACTCCTAAAGTGTTGATGGGGCACCCCTCTGGGGCACCCCTCTGCAGGCTGGTTTTGTGCTAGTAGAAAATGAGGGGCCACCCCTTTAGGTTGGGGTAAGAAAGTTGTGTTTCAGCGCAGAACTAGGCAGACTGGAGATGCATCAATTGCTCTGGCCTGGAGCGAAGGAGATAATAGTATAAGAAGTTGGCATCTGTGATGTGTATGAAAACGTGAGAGCCTCGCCCGCCCTCTCATCACCTCCTCGCGCCTCTGCATTGCACAGGAGGTGCCTGATGGTCAGAGATCTGTGCCAGGGAGTGAGGGCCGGCCCTGCGTTTGGAAATGCCTCTGCTGTATTCCCTAATCAGATCTCAATCAGATAACAGCTCAGACCTGGGAACATGAGATTTTAATGTGAAATGAATAAGTACCCTGAGACTGAAGCTTGTCACTGCAGCGCATCTGGAATCACTTACAGCTGGGTAAATTCACTGGGCGCTGCAACTCAAGTGAACGTGGGGTTTAAAAGGAGGCGCACAGCGCGTTCCTTTTAATGTCTAAACAATCTGATGTTGACAAGCCTTTCACATTAACCCCAAAGTGGCAAAGTTTAAACCCTTTATTATCCGATTCAGTTTGGCAAATCATTTAGAGGCTTAAGAGTCCATATTTACAAGGAAAAGGCCAATCTTTTCTTCTTTTTTTTTTCTCCCTCAGAGCAAGCACTAATGTATGCACATTTATGTTTACTTAGAAGGTTTAAAAAAACCTTCAGCATTAAATGAGACTCAGGGTAGAGAAAGTAATTTTTTTTTTTAGGGGAGGGTTATCTAAGGAGTCCCTAATCTCTTTTTAGAAATAACAAAACAAAATATAATCATTCCAAGCTTCGAAAATGGTGTCAGATTAACAAATAAGTAGAGAAGAAATATAGGGAATCATTTCCATATATTATTAGTCTTCAGTTAAAATATATTGTATCTTGGCAGTTCACTTTAGTTCTGTGTCATTTTCCTAAGGTTTTGCCCAGAACACTGTAAGTGATTCTAAAGATGGTGAATGTCAGTTTGGGTTCTATAGGGGACTACAAAATATTATAGAAGTTAGAAAGCTCAACAGTTAAGCACAGCTTAATAACCATCTATTGGACCTGTTGCCAAATTGGCAAAATTTTAGAGAACACCATTATAACATGTGGGAAAACATGGAAAAAAGGCTGCAAGTGGTTCTTGAGAACTAGATTCAATAATAATTTAATAATTTTAAACACATTTCTTAATGCAATGAGGACATTTTAATTTATCTTCATAAAATGCATGATGCAATGGTGTCAAATTTTTAATTTTCTTTTGAGAACTTTAATGTAATTGAATTTATTACCATTATTATATTTTAAAGAAGACTCAAACTTAAGAACATGGTAACTCTGACTCATTCTGGGGAAGGAATCTCTTTGGAAATTTTTGGCATAGGTTTGAATCCTATTGAAGAAACTCATAAAGATTAACATTGCAGCATAATTTTAACCACAGCTGTTCATCCTTTAGATGTAATTTTTAACTTTCCTTTGGCAGCTGTGCAAATTCAGATCTGGAATCACCAGTCACCAACTCTGCTTAAACAGAATTTTTATGTTTTGTGATGATTTCTGTTGATTAATCCTCAGTAATTGTGTACATAATGCCAGTTCTCACAACTCAGAATAAATTTAAGCTACTGTAGGAACTAAAAGATAACTTTAAAAAAATTGCTTGGAAATATAAAAATGTCAATAATTTAACATAGTTCTGTTTTTTAAGACTAGAGAACATAATTGAGAAAAAAATGAAACAATCTTGTTTAACATGAATTTAATTTAACCTAGCTCTATATCTTGTTAACATTGTAAAGCACAATTTTTTAAAAGGAAAGGAAAAGCAGACGATTTTCAAACATTTTATTTCGTAAATCCAACACATGTGATCAAAATATTAATAATCTGCAAAGCAAATTGCTTAACTTGTGAGTGCTTTGATGTTTATTTCACTATATCGCATTATTTAGCCAGTAAAAGATTGCATCTGAATTTTATCATACAGAAGTGGAGGGCATCTAATACTGCTTTCAATGTTTGCCTACACTACGTTATGTGCCTATGGTGCGTCTTCCTGAAACTGATTCTGCAGCAACTAGACTTCATTGAGAATGAAACCTCTAAGGCCCTTTCAGTTTTGCATGATGTAAACCGCTGTAAAATTTGAAACATGTATCATTTCTTTCATTTCCCCCTGTAGGCCCTGTTCACAGGGTTGAGCAGAAGATGTGATTTTCAGTGCAGCACTGTAGTTCCTATGTTAACGGAAGCTTCTGAGATCAGCATGTAAAGTTTCGTTTTCATTTTATTTTATTATTTTTCACTTGGGTGCCTGGTATTTCAGGAACAGGATTTGGAGCTGGGTCTGGAACTCCTATACGTTTGTCGTCTCTCTGATTAATCTTTTTGCTTTGTACTTCTGGTGGGAAAGAGAAACAATAAAAAGGTAATGCTTACTTGAGAAATTAATGTCAGCCAGTAACTAGAAGGGCGGAGTGGCCAGTAGCATGCTTGTTCTGGATGAAGTATCTGGGATCTTTTGGGAATACTGGTGCCTTGACCCTGATGGCCCTTAAAGTGCTGAGTGTGGAAAATGGGAAGTCTCCCTGGGCCTCAAAATGCACAAGATGTCAGAAAAAATGCAGTTCTTGGAAAACTATTTTTTTGGCTTGGGCGGGAGTGCAGAGTAGCGATGCAGGAGGAGGAGAGCCTGGCTCCATACAGCTCTGCAGATCAAGATCTATTTATTTTGCTGTTAAGGTATCTGTTTAGTGTCAGAAAAAAAATAATACAGCTTCTAAATCATTTACTAGAACAACAAAATTCTAACTCAGTTGTTTGTTTAGCCCATGAAGCATTAAAAGTGAAACTAATATTTGGCCCAGTTTCTTCCTCTAGTAACTAGCTAATGACCAAATCAGAGATTTTCTGGGTCCAAGGAGGTCAGTGCTCACTTTGGTGAGAAATTTCTCCAACAGTGCTCTCAGCTTTAAAGTAAGTACAAGAGGATGCCCTGGGCTCTGAGCCGATCCCTCACATGCTTGTATTTTCTTACGACAGCAGGGCCTGCAGAATGGAAGTCACTGTTGTTCAAACCATGCAGCGGGGAGGGTTATGAGGGGGGGGCAGGAAGTCAGTGAGACACTGAGACACATGCTGAGAGCACTGGATGAGGAGTCAGGGGTCCAGAACCAGGCCCCACAGGATCTGGGTCATGGGCCATCTGGTGTTGGTGGGCTCACTGTTAACACTGACAATTGACAGGTTGGTCTCATTTGTCTCTTTTGGCTCTGAAATTCTTATCTTCAGCCATGATTTTAAAAGCGCTCAAATAATTTTCATCCAACACTCTCTCAGAGACGTGATGCCTGCCCCTCCTATTCTTTGGAAAGGAGCATCTCTTTAGGAGGGGCACAACTTAACTGGCGTCAAGGGGGCAAGACAATCTAAGCAGACGCCAGTGAGGATGAAAAAGTTGTGATTTGAGAGTTGTTTTACTTAGTTTTTAAATCTGCTTGAGTGAAAATACTATGGAAATGCCACTTCTTAGGTATATTTTCATAGGGATACAAACGAGAGACAGCCATCAAACGAGTCCCATGGTAGGAAACAAGAGTCCTGCCCTTTCTGCGGGAAACAGGCTTAGATTAGAATAGTGCCCGGGACACTTCAGTTGCTTAAGTATTATTCTCTTTAGGGGACTGACGGGGAACTGTGGAGAGACGATTCTAAACTAAGTAGTGTGGAATGAGGCCGGATAGATCTTTTGCAAGAGAAGTCTTGGGTTTGATCCCTACAACTGAGGTAGGAAGGAAGGAAGAAAAGAAGGAAGAAAGGGAGAGAGGGAGGGAAAGAAAGGAAAAAGATGGAATCAGGATTTTAAAATCCCTAAGTACTGAACATGGAAATATTTTTATTTAATTTTATTTTTTTTTAATTAGTGAATCACCATCAGTTACAGTTACAAACTTATGAACTTTCATGTTTGCATTTTGTTTATATCCCTCCACCAGTGCCCAGTCCCCTCCCCCAATGTTCCCAGTATCCCTCCCACCCTCCCACCCCATCCCCTCCACCCCACCGCACCTCTGTGGCAGGGCATTCCCTTTTGTTCTCTCTTTCTCCTTTTGGGTGCTGTGGTTTGCAACAGAGGCACTACGTGGCCATCGTGTTTGGTCTATATTCTATTTTCAGCGTGCATCTCCCATCCCGTGCGGGTCCTCAAACCACACTTTACCTGGTGTTCCCTTCTCTATGCCAGCTGCCCCTTCCTTCCTCCAGCATATGGGGCCAGCTTCCAAGCCTTGGAGCCAACCTCCTGGTACTTATCTCTACTATTCTTTGGTGTTAGTCTCCTATTCTGTTATTTTATTTTATATAACATGGAAATCTTTTAAAAAATTATTTTAAGGTAAATCTTAATACTCACCTTTTTTTCCCCTTAGATCTGCCGAACTTCATATTTACCTGAGAGACCAATTGGCACTGAAGGAAAGCCTGGTCTCACAGGTAAATAGTGAAGTGAACGCTTTGCAGACCGCCTAATTGTGTTCCATACCCTGGAAACTGGGGGTCCCCTGGGTAAAAGGTGTGCTTTGGAAACTCAGAAAAAAGGAGCACAAAAAAGTGCCTTCAGTTAGAGCAGAGGGTGGGGCTCAAGGAAGGAGAGGGGGTACCCACCTGGGGGTACAGTGGGGAGCGCAGATTTTGGAATGCAAAACCAAACATGGCCGTATGAAAAAGGTAATTTAGAATCCAACACTCCCTATTGCGCTTGGTTGCATATTGCTTTCTTTATTTTGATGGAAATATTATCTCTTGATTGTTCGAAACTTGTACACCTCGGGGATTTCGTGAGTGTGCAGCTCCCCCCCCACCCCCAGACACACACACACACACCACACACACACACACACACACACACACACACACACACACACACACATCCTTGTGCATGCTCCCTCAGGGGTGCACCTAACAGAAGCGCCTGGGCCCATGCCTCCTTGGAGCTTGACCTTGAGCAGTGAACAAATTCACTTTTCATCTCAAGCCTCCTTTTTGGGTCCACTATAAAATGGGGTGGTGGGGTGAAGATTCCACAGTCTCTCAAAGCCTCACCACTGCGGATATTCTAGGTCAGGATTCCAAGGATTTTGTGTCATTAGATGGAATCCTATGTGGTTGGCCTTGAGTCTAAAGATTTGTGACACCCCCCGCCCAAACATCTCCCAGGCTCCCCAAGAAAATGCAGTTTTTCTTGGCCCTCGGGTGGCAAATCTGAGATTACTAGAGGGGGTAAAGTGTGGGAAGGAAAGGAAGAGGGGAGCTAAAATTATCACTCATGGGGGTCTTGGGCAATTTGGTGGGGGGGGCAGGGAGCAGAAACTTTAAATATCAAAACCAGGATCGCTAACACTATTATTACCCCACGTTACCTCGTCATAATAAAAGTAATTTAAAAAAATGAAAAGGAATGCAGTTTTCTTTGGGGGGAGGGGAGGCTTGGGGGGGGACCAGGAGTAGCTTTTTCTGACCTCAGACTAACCGGGAGGGGAGGAGGTGTTCGTCCCTGGTCCCCGACCTTGGGGGAACCCGTTGTTTTTCTGCTCCTCTCGCGGCCCCCCTTTATTTGTCGAGCCTTTCCTTGGGGCGCCCCCGGACGGCCCCCGAGTCCCCGCTGCCTGGCGTCTTTGGCTCTTGTCAGCTGCAGCGCGCTCCGCCACCCTCTTGCAGAGCACTAACCTTTTGATTTAACTTTATTTGCCACAGCAGGACTATCGCCGAGGAGGGAACAATACGCCCGACCCTCGCCATCTGGCCCGGGGCCGCCGCAGGCGCCGCAGCCACCGCGCAGCGCTGGGCCCTGGGAGAGCCCCGAGAGCGGGCGGCTGCCTTCCCACCAGCCTCGCTAGACCCGTGCCCTGTTTTTGTCTTTTTGCAAATCAGCCTTTAAAAATCCAGATACAGGCCACGGCCAAGTGACTCAGAAAACCATAAATAATACCAGAGGCTTTTGCTTGGGGAAAAAAAAAAAAAAAAAAAGAACCTGAAAGGTGTATCTGTCACTATACTTCGCCTGTAACAAGTTGAAGATAAAGTTTTTTTTTTTCTCCCTCATGACCCTTAAGCAAGTGTGACAGGCATCAACCCATCAATATTAGTGAGTGATTTAAAATACCAACCAACATTTGCCTGCAATAATTTCTGTTGTAAACGACTCCTTCTGGGCCCTCCGACCAATAATTCAGTGCTTATAAATCAGAACCGGAGTGTGTTGCTTCTCTCTTGCCCCGGGGCAGTTCTTGAAGGCTTTTTTTTTTTTCCTAGGGGGTCTGGAATCCATTCACATTGTTGTATTTCCCTCTTCCTCAAGCTGCCATCTTCGAATGGGACATTTAAAGAGAACACACGTTTGCAAAAAAAAAAAAAAAAAAAAAAATGACAGGATTCTGCGCCCTGCACTGCCTCATTTGGCTTCTCTTTTCATCACTCTTTCTGGACACATTGCCAAGAAATTAATAAGCTGGCTTCTGGTGGAAGGAATTCTTTCTAGTTCCTTCCATATTAGTTGGCCGTTTTGGAAGGCTCACCCTGTACCTAGGTGGGGATTTGAGTTCTCACGGCAGTGATTAAAGGTGAAGGTGGCCCATCTGAGAGCTGGGCTGGGCTTGACCCTGAACGGTGGTCAGCCTGCCAGGAGGGATGGGAGCAAATAGAGAAGCGTCTGGCAATAGAAAGTTCTGACTGAGTGATGATGTAGGTACCACCCTGCCCACAGCCTCCTGAGCCTCCTTTCTGCAGCCTGCCTCCTAACCCGTATGCTACCCGGCAGAGGCTGCCTGGGCAGACACATGCTACCAAATAAAATACCCACTTGAAGAAAGGTAATTTTTTTTTTTTAGAGTTTAAAGATTTATTAGGGGAGCTTGAAGAGTGGGGAGGGGGAGTTGAGGAGGGACTGAGACCCATCTGGTTTGTTGTGGGTCTTTTTTTATTAGAAGAGAGAAAAAAAATCGCTCTGTGGGTTCATATGTCTAAGGAGAGCTCAATTAAAGTTATTTGCTGGAGCTTAAAATATGCCCGCACCTGCTTCAGCGCCAGGCTCCGGGACCGACACATACTCCCAGAAGGCAGAGCAGATGAAGGCTCCTGTCGAGGCAAATGGAAGAGCAGGGTACAGCATCTCACTTATGCCTTGGTACCTCCTTGAGATGGGGGAATCCACAGTCAACCTGGAGACGACCGCCGGGCTAACCTGGAATCCGGAGCCTGTGGCTGGTCTTATGTGTGTCTCCAAAGGGCTGTTCTCTTTTGAAAGAAGACTGGAAAGAGAGTGGGGCAAGAACAGAAAGTGATGCAGATGAAACAGAATTATATTTTTATTTATTTATTTATTTATATTTTAAATGATTTAATTTTTTTTAATTGAATCTCCATGAGACAGAACATTACAAAGCTGTTCGTGAATAGTTTTCAGTCATACAACTGAAAACTATTTTCAGTTGTAAAATAGTTCCAACATTTGGTTTCCAACATCCACCTCTCCACCAGTGTAATTTCCCAGCACCAGTGTCCCCATTTCACTCTGACTCTCCCCAAAACCACCCACCTCCCGCCTCTGCCTGCCTCTATGGCAGGCACTTCTCTTTTCTCTCTGTCTCTCTTGCTCTCTCTCTCTCTCTCTTTTTCTTTTTCTCATTTTAGGCATTATAGTTTGCAATACAGATGCTGAAAGGTTATCATGTATATCCCTTTACCTACTTTCAACACTCAGTTCTTGTCCAGAGTGATCATTTTCAACTAATGTTGTCATAGTGAACTCTCCTCTATCTTAACTACCCCCTACCCACACACCCTTGTGGTAATTTCCAATCATTGACCAGTCCTTTTGGCCCGTTTTCCCTGGCCTTGGATATTAATTGCATACTTCTTTAAAAATATCCCACAAATGAATGCATTCTATATATGTCCCTCTCCTTCTGAATCATTTTACTCAGTATGATACTCTCCAAGTTCATCCATTTATAGGCAAATTTCATGACTTCATTTTTCCTGACAGCTGTGTAGTATTCCATTGTGTAGATGTACCATAGTTTTTTTATCCAGTCATCTGTTCTCGGGCACTCAGGTTGTTTCTACAGTCTGGCTATTGTGAATAGTGCTGCAATGAACATGGAAGTGCAGGTGGTGTTTCTGCCGTGTGTGTTTGGACCCCCAGCATATATTCCCTGAAGTTGGATTGCTGAGTCAACTGGGAGCTCAATTTTTAGTTTACTGAGGAATGTCCACATTGAAACAACATTATCTTAATCATGTTGCTTACCTCTACATGACTGCTTGCTTATTGATAATAGGAAAATCATAAAATTTGTTTCCAAGGTTTTTCAGGGGTTGAGTACATGCTTTGCATGCCAGAGGCCTGTGTTTAATCCTCTGTACTACATAGTCCACTGAGCACCACCTGGCAAGCCCCACTGAGTGACCCCCCCCCAAGCAACCTTGCCAGGAGTAGCTTCCAACACCATTTTGTTCTCTCCCCTCCACCATAAAAACAAAACAAAGGTCTTTTGTGAGAATAATATATAATGGCCAACATTTATGAGCATTTGTTATGCATTTGGCATTTTACTAAGTCTATTTATGCAACACACCATTGAATTTTCACTAGAATCCTAACAAGTAGGTGATGTTGTCATCTAGTGCTTTACAGATGAGGAAACTGCTACCAGGAGAGATAAAATGTTTTGTCATGGTTATACAGCAAATGGAATCCATCTGATTTTCAAACCTGAACTTTTAACTACCCAGCTGCAAATGAGACTCACGGTGATAAAGAACTTCTAAATAGCATGACAGTAACATAAACCTACTATGTCCCCAAATATGACTTATTTAAGCAACTGTGTTCTTATTTTTTATTTTTTTTGCTTTTTGGGTCATACCCGGTGATGCACAGGGGTCACTCCTGGCTCTGTACTCAGGAATTACCCCTGGCGGTGCTCAGGGGACCATATGGGATGCTGGGAATCGAACCCGGGTCGGCCGCGTGCAAGGCAAATGCCCTACCCGCTGTGCTATCGCTCCAGCCCCAAGCAACTGTGTTTTTTTTTTTTTTTTGCTTTTTGGGTCACACCCAGCGATGCACAGGGGTTACTCCTGGCTTTTCACTCAGTAATTACTCCTGGCGGTGCTTGGGGAACCATATGGGATGCCGGGGATCGAACCCGGGTCGGCCACGTGCAAGGCAAACGCCCTACCCACTGTGCTATCGCATCGCTCCGTCCCCAGCAACTGTGTTCTTATTTAACATTTCCTTTGCCCCTTTATAGCTCCTTTGCTTAGAAAGTATCTTCCCAGGACTGGTTGGTTCTGTGTTCCCTGCAAGCCTGGGAAAGCTCAGTCCCCCAGGCCTCAGAGGGCTACTGACCGTGTGCTCGGAAGCAAGAGAGACCATCAGAGACCACAGTCTGGATTGTCTTTCATTTCCTGAAATAAGTGACTGATTTCAGAGTCTGCCTTTTCTAACTCAAATTGCTTGATGAATTCCTCCATCTCAGATTCCTAGTCTGCCCACTAGAATTGCCTTTTCTAGACAGTGGGGGAGTAATTCACATATGGAACAGAGAGGAATTCACCAAGTTTCAGAGATGGCTTCTATTGAACCTAAGTCTTCTTAAGACAACTCCTGTTCTCAAAAGCTTGATTTCAAAGCAGCCTCAGAAAACAAATCTCTGATACAGAAAGAATCAGGATACCTGTGGTGGTAATCTCCATTTGATGAAGATGTGTGTGTGTGTGTGTGTGTGTGTGTGTGTGTGCGCGTGCATTGGGGATTTAACTCAGAGGGTCACACATGTAAGACATATGCTGTGCTTTGAATCACTCTCTGGCCTTTCACCAAGATTCTAGAGTATCCTTCAAGTGCCCCATCTTTCACTATCTAGTATATATATATGTATATATTTTTGAATATATATGATGTTTTTATTTTGTTTTGTCTCCCACCAGGTGGGAGGCAGACCCAGTGGTGGTGCTCAGGACTTAATGTTTTCTGTGTGCTTGAGAATCACTCCTAGTGGTATTACAGGAACCGCATGTAGTGTCAGGGATTGAATACAGGTCAGCCACATGCGAAGCAAGTGCCCTACCCACTGGGCTATAGCTACCATCCCCTTATTTGTTTTTGAAGGACTTTTTCCCTGATTCTTTCAAATAAGCTGAATATTGTGATTACAAACTCTATATTCATATACACTATGAATGGACTGCAAGTACAACCTCTACATGAATTTATGAGTATATGCACTGTTGAACACATACACTACATACACTATACATGCATGTGAATATATGCCCTCTATGTACAAATTAATTGAGACTACACTCATTATATATATTATGAGTAATGGTCTATCTGCATATACATTATGAGTATATGGATATAATACTGAGCCACTGTCACTGTCATCCCGCTGCTCATTGATTTGTTCGAGCGGGCACCAGTAACGTCTCTCATTAAGAGACTTATTGTTACTGTTTTTGGCATATCCAATACACACGGGTAGCTTGCCAGGCTCTGCCATGTGGGCTCGATACTCTCAGTAGCTTGCCAGGCTCTCCTGAGAGGGGTGGAGGAATCGAACTTGGGTCAGCCTCGTGAAAGGCATACGCCCTTGAATTTACACTATATGTGCTGGGTACAGTATTAAGTGTTTTACCTTCAACCTCACTTAATATTTTCAATAACACTTCTACTTGGCAGACTCTGTTTTTAACTATACTGTACATATGACTGTACTAATGTTTAGAATAAGAAGAATTTTCAAGTTGTTAAGTGGAGAAACAGGAGTTGAACTCCATAGTCTGACTCCGAATCTCAGTCTGCATAATTATTCTTTGCTGCCTCTCTCAGTAGATCAGTAAAGATCCTATCAATTGATTGTGTCTACCCACGCCCAAGATACATTCACATAGGTTCCAGTTTGCAACTCAAGAAAGAACTCTATTTTTCAGTTATTGCTTTTGAGATTAAATACAGATTTCTAAAGTCATGCCTCTCTGTTCATAGCAATGATTTAATAAACATATATCATCTTTTTCCTTAAACCTCCACCCAGTGTTCATTCCCACCCAGCAACATGCTGTGTGTATCATGAATTGGAAAAACCCAAATGATTTCCCAAATATATAGACCCACCTTCATTCCCTTCATTCAGCATCATTGCTGAAGATGAATTTTTTGGTTAGTCATTATCCTCCCGTACATGTTGTACATGTATCTATTGCAACTTATTCATAATTTCTTCTCCCATTCAGTTTTTATATTTACTAAAAAAATTCTATAATCAGGATGGTATCCAGGCAGGTCATCTGAGGACTGTCTGCAGAAAAAAAAAACTCTGGCCAGCGACATACCAGGAAGGGCAACAAGATTCTTTCGTTGCTTCATTGTGTTGATCTAGAGAATTCCACCTTTGCTATCTTGTACATTGTGGTCTCCTGACTATCCTCATTACTCAAAGGTTGAGAAATTTATGCAAGAGAAGGCAGTGGAATATGCTCGTCTTTTTAGGAACACAGGGAGGAAATACACAAGTTCTCCTCTTGGCTATTGAGAAGGAACTCATCTAAGATGACTGACAGAAGAGGTGATTTCGGCTGCAACAGTGAATTTATGGGTGGGAGAAGAGGTGGGGAACTTCAGCAGGAGACTTTAATGTCCACTGGACATTAGTGGTTCCAACAGTCCAACAGCACTATCTCTCTCTGTGTGTGTGTGTGTGTGTGTGTGTGTGTGTGTGTGTGAATAGTATCACTGAAACTACTGGCAGTGAATTTTTGTGAGTTGGTATTGTATCCGGTATGTCTTCTCTTGCTCAATTTTGATAATGTTCCTCCCTGAATACATCGGGCTTAAGTTTGTAGTGTTTTCCTTTCCTTCTATAGATTAGTTTTGACAACTGAGGAAAATAAATTGAACTATCATTCTTTAAAGGTACATGCACACTGGAGCTAGTCTCAGCATTGCCCTTGGTAACTTAGATGAGACCAAAGCACAGGGAATCTGCATATAAGCAAGACAAGAGAAGACAAGATCTGCCAGTGAATGCTCTTAGTGTTGCTAAACAAAATATGTTACATTAAATCTTTATAGACTGAATAAGTACTGTGAGTTCCAACAAAGTAAACCAAAGTAAACATTGCTCTTAAGGGAAATAAAATTCCATGTGGTTAGGGGCAGGGCCGTGATTAATTCAGTGGCAATGAAAAGACCACAAAAATATAGTGAGATTATTGACTCTGTCTGAGAAACAATTTAATATCTGAGATTTATATATCTATATATGTATATATAATGACTTAATACCAAGTGATGGGGCTAGAAGTGAAACTGGTTATTTCTCATATTTGATTATAAATTAATGTACTGATGCTTTAGGTATCATCACTCCATCAATTATTGATACTGACATCCCTACAGAAATCAGCAAGGAAAACAGAGTGATAAAAGACAGTATTGCAGAGATGAAAACTGAGTTTCTATGAACATCCCTGTGTGTGTATTTGCATGTGTGTGTGTTTGTGTACAACTCAGTTTACCTTTACAACCATTATCTACTGAACTGGAGATTTCTCAGAGCTCCTTTGGACTGTAGCCTTCCCCAAAGTGCATGCTTTCATAATGTGCATTTTTAACGTTAAATGATTTTTAATATTTTACATATGGTCTCATGGTTTTAAGTCTTCTCTCTGGGAATGAACAGAACTGTGGTATTATGATGAATAGTGGATTGTGTCCAGGACACCCACTTACTTCCCTGCGTATCAAACATGTGGCGCTCCCATTAAACATGGGACCGTCTCTAGAGATTACAGTTGTCCTATCTAATCCAGTCCTGTTTTGTTCCCTCAACCGGGATTGAGAAGGATACATTGTTCTCATACATTCTTCTTTTAATTAAATGCAGTAGATATGTCACATCCATGAAATATTCCAGGTCTGTTTTTACATCTGTGGACATTTTCTCCTCCTCTACTTCCATTTGGCTTCTTGGAAAGAAAACCAATCTTAATGTATATTTGGATTAATTGATTGGTGGTATGTAATTTGCCAGAAAAGTTTAGATAGGATCTTAATTTTTTTGTTCCTAATTATAACAAAATATTCTGTCATTGCTCTTTGCAGACATGCACCAAAGCTCTGGCCATTCATGTCCAGAGACTGGTCTGAAGAGGGCATTCTCATTCATATTGACTCATGCAAGCTCTGTTTCTCCTTTCTGGTGTTGGGGTTTGCAAGATAACTTTTAGGTACAGACATATGCTTTTGTGTATTTTAAGTTTTAATTGCTGGTGGTGATTTTCTAATTGATCCTACTGATACAAAGTACTGTCAGGAAACTTCTATGTACATAGCGCTTCATCATCAGCAAAGAAACCTGATATCTTGTAAAATTCTCCATTCAATTATAATTTTAAAATACTGGAGTAAACTCCTAGCAATTCACAAGAGGCTAAACTAGAGCCCCATTAGAAGGGTACTACAAGTAAACATTATTAATTATAAAAAATTGCCTAAATTAGATTTTTTTCACACCTGCTTCTTGCTTAATTAGCTAGCAATCCACATATTCCATTCAGTTGAACTCTTACTATTTATTCAAGCATACTTGACATTAACATACTGTTTGATGTTTGATATCCTCAGTTTTAATTTAACCACATGACAACAAATGGTGTTTATGAAATACCAGTGAGCTGGAAAAATATCCTGTGTTGGAGTCACACATGGGACTGAATAGAGAAATTTTCTTCAGTAAGAGCTTGAAGACAATAAGAAAATGAGTCTTATTTTCTTTAATTTTCCCATGATTTTATTTCTAGTTTCTATTATACCTCATAAAAAAACCTTTGGAAGATCATAAAAGATAGCACCAAGATTATGATGTAAAATATCCTTTATAACATGATGATGGAAAAATTATGTCCTCATGTTTACACTTGGGAAGTATCTTATAGAATTATCCTATTGTTAAATGGTCATATGTGAACATATGAAAAATAGTATTAAAGAAGTGGGGCAGAAAAGATAGTTACAGCTAGTAGGGTGCTTGCCTTACACATGGCCAACTTGAATTTGATCTCTATATGGTCCCCCTAGTTCACCAGGAGTGAGTGATACCTGAGTGCAGAGCCAGGAGTAGTCCCTAAGCACTGTCAGGTGTGACCCAAAAAACAACTAAAAAAGTGGACGGTGGGGGCTGGAGCGATAGTACAGTGGATAGGGCATTTGCCTTGCACGTGGCCAACCCGGGTTTGATTCCCAGCATCCCATATGGTTCCCCCAAGCACCGCCAGGAGTGATTCCTGAGCACATGAGCCAGGAGTAATCCCTGAACATCGTTGGGTGTGACCCAAAGAGATAAAAAACTGAAAGGTGAAGAGATAATACAGTATATACTTGTCTTGCATGCCCCCAACCTGAGTTTGATCCCTGGCACCCCATATAGTCCCCTGAGCTGGTCAGGAGTGATTCCTGAGTGCAGAGACAGGAATAAACCCTGAGCACTTACATGTGTGGCATCAAAACAAACAAACAATAAAGTCAGAAAAAGAAGAAGTAATCAGGGCCACGAAGATCTTATGAATAATAGGGAGTATTTGGAACTGAGGAGGGAAAATTGATGGTAGAGAATCTTGGTCTTCATCAGCAGATCATTTTTCCCAAGTCTTGGCTAAGTCAAGGTGATCAGGTGATCCCAGAGGAGACTGGAACTAAGCATTTCTCTGTTGTTACATCTGGGAGTCCAAACTTGTGACATTAAAAGAGATATAACCAACTGGAATGAGCTAGACAAATTCAAAGTAGACCAACTAACATAGTCCTTGGACTTATTTTTCTGACTCTCCCATGTCTGGTTGGATTTATTTTTTAACTCTCCTATTTTTTCTCAAAGAACTATGTGAGAGAATCTTAGTCGTGATTGCTGTCAGCCACTTTGTAATACTAGGCCCTTGCAATCTAGTGATGAAACAACAGAGAAAATTCCCTGGGCCAAGAGACAAGAGAAAATTGTCTCCATAATGTATTGATTCTGACTAATGACATCACTTGTAGTGGATTCGAATTGATAGCCACTGGCTGGTATCCAGTAAGACACCATTTTACATCTGACTTTGATAAAACTGTCTGTAAATCATTTTTAACTTAGGTCTTGTAGATTTTGTGTTCACACCATGGAACTATGGCTTGGATTTGACATCATTATTCTTTGCTGGGCTGTCTTTGTTTAAGAGCCACTTAAAAATTTTGGCTGCTGGTGAATAGAGAAGCTTGTTAGCTGAGAAAAAACATGATGATGTCACATTCTTGCAGGGCTTTTTCTAGGTAGGCGGGAGAATAGATGGTTAGACTGTGAGGATCCAAGAAAGTGTGTGGCATTGCCCATGATAGATGGATGACTTTGAGTTCAGAGGCTAGATCCAGATATGTCTTGTTAATAGTTAGAAGCTGATCCAAAGGGTTTGCCATCTCATGGGACCTAGCATATTTATACCAGGACCAATACTTTGCTTCTGGAGGGGCCTATTGTCCTGGGACTAACTTATTATCCAAGACAAGCCCTCTTACATCTAGGGTCCAGGGAAACCAGGTGTTTCTATACACAGAGTACAAGTGCATTACTCTCTGCCCATATTGCCTACAGTCTTAAGGAAAATGGGTTTTGGATAAGATTTGCAGTCAAGATTTGGACCATCCTCCTCTTTCTTTATTTTACCCTCTATGTATGCAAATCCATTAGCTCATAATATGTGACTGAATGGAGCAGACTACAAGTCAGATTCATGCTTGCCAAATTTTCCCACCCCCTTTATTATTTGTGCTTAAAGTTGGCTACTCCAGTTAATGTAATCTTAATGCCAGGTCAGTTGGACAATAAGTGGAACAATGTTTTACATTTGTGAAAAACACAGCTTGGCTTATAAAATTTCTAAGGAGAGTTTGAAGTCACTATAATTTAGAGAAAGAGAAAAATAAGAGTTTAATTTTGTAAAAATAATGGCATGGGCATTTTTCATCTGAGGGAGCACACATAACAATAATGATTTACCTCCCACTCATTTTCAGCTGTACACTTCCTTGGTGCCTGGGGCCTCCCTAAGAGATTTTTCACTGTTTTAAGAGTTTAGAGAAGTTTAGGAAAACGATCATCATGAGGGCTGTCTCCATGTTGTTGGTTACTTTAAATGCCTTATAAATAACAAATTATAAAGTTAAATTTAATTTCTTTGGGGAAATTGAATTTTCATCTTTTGCGTTTAAATATTAAACTTTCCCTTTGGACAACTTCAAACATGTGGGTCAAAGAAACAGTACAGGAGTTAAGGCACTTGCCTTGTACATGGCTGGCTCCCATTCATTCCCTGGCAATATGGTCCTTCAGTATGGTCCTTGGGCATTGAGTATTGCCAGGAGTCATCCATAAACAGAGCTGGGGTAAACTCTGAGCAGTACTGGATGTGGCCCGTTACCCCAGCCAATGAAACACATACAATGAATAATTTAGAGTAATATCATGAGCCTTCATCTACCATATCATCCAAGCTTTTTTACATATATCCAACTTTCTTCTTCAATTTTAATTGTAGCTTTCTGGATTGCATTTATATATTACTTATAAATATATATAACCTTTAAAAGCAGAGACATATAATTTTCTTTATGTATATTTTATATACCATTAGGAGTATCCTAAACCAAAGTTTTAAGAATTTAACAATGAGAAATTGAAAGAGGTGGAAAAGGTATCTTTTTTATACTTTTATATACCAGTGATTTTTTTTTTTTTTTGCTTTTTGGGTCACACCCGGCGATGCACAGGGGTTACTCCTGGCTCTGCACTCAGGAATCACCCCTGGCGGTGCTCAGGGGACCATATGGGATGCTGGGAATCGAACCCGGGTCGGCCGCGTGCAAGGCAAACGCCCTACCCGCTGTGCTATTGCTCCAGCCCCCAGTATACCAGTGATTTTTTAATGGTAGGATTCTGACAAACTCAAAATTATTTTATCTTGGACTTTTTGATAATATTTAAGAGAAGAACTCTAAAAGTTAACTCTAAAAGTTAAAGACTTCTGAATATATAAAATGTTTACAGGGGGCTATTTCTTTCTTTCCATAATTCATTTAATGTGATAACACCTTAAAAGTATCCCCTAACAAGGGAGAAAATTTACAGTAAATCGAATCCTACTAGTGGTTCATCTTGGCTGAATGTGACAAATGTCAAATTTTAACCCATCATTCATTTATTACACTAGAGAAATTAGATGTTTATTTGCCTATCTACTTGTTTATTTTTTAGAGGTGATATTTTGCCACTGATTGTTAGAATAATAGGCAAACGACCTATTTCACAAGCTGGCATGTAGGACCTTATGCCAACTCTGCAGAACCAAAGCTGGCCATGAGGTAAAGAATAATAACTCCAGTTGGAATCTACTTGGATAAAAAAATACACTGTTCATCTGAAGATAGACTTTCCTTCATTATGGAATTCCAGCATGATCCTAACATTGTGCATTCCTGTATCACTGGGCAAGGGTAGGATCTACCTCAGGGCACAGAAACCCCAGAGCTAGAGAAATAAAGAATGGATGGTTATAGTCTCTGAGTTATCAGTTTCATTCTCCTGCTCTTCCTACCTCAGGTAGCTAAAGATCATTGATTTCTGGTGCTATCCAAGGATAACCCTACCAGAAAACAGAAGAGACAATTTAGATGACTAAAATTGTCATCATTTGTATTCATTGTATTTTAGATTTGTCCATGAGCGTATCCCTGAACTGTTCGTTTATCATCTGCAGAATGGAGCATGTTACCTAATTTTTATTTCTGTTCTTGAGGTTGACTGATCACACATGCACACATAGTATTTTAAAATCTAAGAAATACTTTTACATCTTGCCATTATACAAATATGGTTTATATTCCTTGAGAGATTATTGGTCTACTCTGGATCAAGAAGATAACCCAACTATGCTCTACTACTAATAAGAATCTAAGTCTAAGTAGACTGTGAATAAAGGATCAACAAAAGAATTGTTTTTGAGACTGATGTGTAGTATAGTCACAGAAGAAGAGGCTCTTTGTTTGGTTTCCCAAGAAGTAATATTGTTATATTTAAGCTGGAGAAAGAGAAGATGTATCTTTTGTTTGTTATTCATTTTTGGGTCATACCTGGTGATACATATGGGTGAGGGGTTACTCCTGACTCTGCACTCAGGAATTACTCCCAGTAGTGTTCAGAGGACCATATGGGATACTGGGGATTGAACCTGGGTTTCTCATGTGCAAAGCAACAGTTCTTGCCATTCTACTATTGCTCTAGTTCCCAGAGAAGATGTGTATTAAATCCAATGGGGTGGCTGTTCTCTCTTGGAAACAAAATATTGGAACTTTAAAGAAGAAAACTGCAGAGGGGAACTTTAATATCAGGAGGCAAGAGAAACCAAGAAACCTCTGTGCTATAGAATTTTGGAGGGAGAATTCTTTGCAATGTTAGAACTACGGGAAGTCAGAGACAATGAGGGATGATCAGGCTGCTGTCCATTAAGAATTTTTGAATGTGGGTAACTTTCTTTTATGGTTTCATAGTTGTTTCTGATGCCACCCCATTTCTTGACCTTTCCATTGTGGACATCATGTTTCAGTTGGAAGTAGGATATCGAACTTCTGGAAATGAAATCAAGAGGGAAAGGATGGTGCAGAATCTTGGGGACAGAGATATTGGAAGTTGGTGAAGAGATCTTTGAGGTGCTGGCAAAATGGCTCTGATTCAAAGACAGAGCTGATAACTGACTACAAATTCAGGAAGAACAAAACAAAACAAAACAAAACTCCCCCAAATAGCAGAGTCTAGAATCAGTTCTGTTAGAGGAAGAAAGATGGCACAGTATAGAACTTTTAGGAGGACATTTATCATTATTATTATTATTGTTGTTGTTGTTGTTGTTAATTTTTTTGGGGGGGATCACACCTAGGGTTGTTCCTGGCTCTGTACTCAGGACTCCTTCTTGGTGGTGCGCAGGGTACCATATAGGATGCTGGGGATCGAACTCGGGTTGACCACATGCAAGGAGCATTATTTTAAACCTGAATTTTTCCCCTCTGGAAAATGGAAAACCAGTCTGAGCTTGCTCTGTATATTGCAGAACAATTTTAGCAAACTGAAGACCTCCCCAGGCCCAGGAAAGAGTGGTCTGTCCTTCAGCTGGAAGCTCGGTCTCAGCTGGTCCCCTGCTCTCCTGTCTCGTTACTAAGCCTAATTTGATGAGGGGCCCCAGGCCCACACCTTCCTACAGTTTCATGGGGTGAAGGCTGATCATGCCACCAAGAGTAGAGTAAACAGAGCTTCTACACTCGGTTTCATTTTCTATTTTCTCTCAAAAAAGATGGAAAGAGGCTACTTCAGATTCTACTGAAGTAATAATAAAACTAGACCTACTGGGTCACCATATGTGGGGAGAAGTTCTCCTGGGCCTTAGTGTACACACTCAGTCAGTGAAACAAAGAATGGGAAAGAAGCAGTCCTATTGGCAACTGTTGTTAGGTAGTATAAACAATGGCCAGTCACTGGCATGGAGCGGAGGCTCAGATTCCAATAGCACTCGATGGGGAGCCTTCCTTAAAAAATTAGAAGAAGCTGGGCTGGAGCTGGTCCATGCTGGGAATGGCAGAAGAAGCAAAAACAAGAGTAAATGAATGGAAATTAAGCAGCAGGAAATGGGGATTTGGCACAAAGTTGGAATTTGAAACTGCAGAGAGGTGTCAGTGATAAGATTGTATAGAGTTTCTGGCCAAAAAAAGAGAGAGAAGGAATGCAGATGTGTTCATTGAATAAAGTACAGATGGAGAAGGAGCAGGGGAAAAAAATGCAGGGAAATTATAATGAGTGGAGGTGCATTTATGTTTAGCAAGGCTTTAAAAATTATTCTCCCCGCGTGCCTGGATGAAATTACAGGTTGGTTCAGATTGTTCCAATCTATGGGGGAGATTAAGGCAGCGTTTATTTACTTTTTACCTTTTCCTGCTCTGGGCAGACTGGGCCGTTTCTGCCGGCAGACTGTCAGTGGTGCTGTGCGGACTGGATCCAGGTGCGAGTTGACGTTTGGGGTCTGCTCTTTAGTTAGACATGGCTGGGCCGTCTCTGGAGAGCCCGAATCATTGTGCAGATTAGTTGTCTGTCTGGAGAACCCAGGGGAGGATACAGGGCAAGACGGTCTCTATCCAAACCAATCTCTCCATTGGTCATGGGAGGTAGCCTGGCACGCTTGGTCCTGCTCGTGTTTTCTAACTCCTTGGCTGAAGGCAGCCCCTGATTTACAGGGCAGCCTTTGCGTCTAAATTCTGATTGTTGGACTTAACCCATGGGAAGTCTGAAGATGGCCTCTGGGTTTGTACCTGGTTCCCTCTATGTTTGGCTCGATGTTGGATGTAGTTGAGGAATGTGAAGGACCTAATCATGGTGGGTGACAGTCCCTGAGAGAGCGGGAAAGTCTGATGCTGAACTGGAGAGAGGACCGTGGGCAAAGCCACTTAGGTATCAGTTCTTCCTTTCCCAGGAGGACTAACCACACCGCTACTCATAACACTCAATGCGTTTTAGAGCCATTGTTAAGTGAGACACATGTATGAGGCAATAGATGTGAAAGTATTTTTGTGGGATGGTCTGTGTTCTCTCATGCAGAGGCTCATCATCAACTGCGGGAAGAAAGTTTGGGTTTGGGAGTTGAAATGATGGTGTAGGAAAGAGGTGAAGTGGCAAAGGCAGGCAGATAGTCTGCACACAAATCCCCATGCTTTTTTCTTCCAAAGAGTAAAAACGAGTGCCCTCTGACCTCTTTGTCCCCTCTTGTATGAGCAGTGTAAGATGTAGCCGCAAATGTGATCCTTGCCAAATATTTTCAATCTGTCAGTATGGACATTGGCAAATGCACAGTGATGGTAATATGTCAATTCCTGCTCTCCTCCGCCCGATGAGCAGTGTCTCCTTGGGGATGAGCACAAATGTCATATGTTCTATATCAGTGCTGTTGACATAATGGTCTGGATTACATTCAATCTTGATTGTGTGTCAGTTTGAGAAAGAATACTGTTTAAATGTTAGCTTTTAACAATGACAGTTAGGCAAGAATTGGAGGCTGGTGGACCCCTAAACCTCCTCTGTCCCCACAGCACCCCTGCTAAGTTTCCACCCGACTCACAGCAACAGCAACAGCAACAAAAACCCAGAAATGAAGACACCCTCTCGCCATCCATCTTGAGTTCATCTGTGCCTCTTGTGATTCAGAAAGAACGATGCTCTTGGGGTGAAAGCATACCTTACTACCTCCATTTCTTATCTGTACTTACCAAACACAGCCGGTAACACTGAAACGCAGCCAGCAAGAGAGCCTGGAAAGGGTTCCAGCCTCCATGCAAACAGCTGGGTGAAGTGCCCCCTGAGGTGTGCGTGGGGGAAAGTCTTGTGAGAGGAGCAGTGGGCTCCAGAGGGGGCTCTGCACTCTCCTTTCTTCCTAACTTCTTGTTCTTTGAAAAACAAAATAGCCAACTCACACACATAGGGAAATAGAAAATGGGTAGTTACAGTAACAACATCATAAACTATTTTTTTAAAGCCTGTTTTCATTTTTATGTTCTTGGGTACATGAAAAAATATATTACATATTTAAAATATCAAATTTCAATGATGTTCCTTAAGGGCCTCTTCATCCTGGCCCTCCTCCCCAGTTGCTTATAGTTTTGCAAAATACAACCCTAGCCACATGTCTTTGGGACTTCGCCCTCTCCTCTCTTTTCCCAAGGCCTCCGATCTCATTTAGTCCCGTATCCCTCACCCAGGCAGATACAATGACCTCACAGCTGGTTCTCTACCTCCAGGCCCTCTTGCCCCCAAATTAGCTTCCCAGGGCCCACACTGGATGGCATCTGGCCTCTGCTGAAGAGCCTGGCAGCAGCCTGAGTGCCTGGTCTCTGGCGCAGCCAAGCAAAGGCAAAGGCCAGTCTGCTGGCGCCCAGCCTCTGGGTCTCTCCAGCTCAAGCCACAGAGAACACCTCTGGGCTGGATTTGCGCAACGCCCACTTCCGGTGTATCTAGTCCTCCCAGCCTGGGAGAAAAGAGGCAGGTGACTGTCGGGGTGCCTTGTTTGCAGCTGTCTCGCCGCACACTGGCATGCTGCTTGAGGACCCCCGAGCAGAGCCCAGTCCCAGAGCCGGCCCAGCCATCACTGGGGGGATGAATGAATTAGGAACGGTTCCTACCTTCGCAAAGGCAGCAATGCATTCTGGGAAGACAGACGTGGGATAATTAAAACTGCAGTGAGTATTAGTATTATGCAGAGCTGCGGGGTGCCATGGCAGCCAATTTCCAGGGGACCCGGAGCCGCCCAGGGAGCCAGAAAGGCTTCCTGTGGGGAGGTACTGGAGCAGCGGGCTCGGGAGACGAGCCGGGAGTTCCCGAGGGATGGGCGCCAGGCACGGCTGGAAATGGGTAGGCTGAGAAGGGAGACTGGAGCAGGCCCTTCGCCCATCTGGGCAAGATCTAGCTGAGCAGCAGGCAGGGGGCAGTGAAAGAAACGTGATTTTACTATTTTTTTGGAAGGCTATCAAAATACGTGCTTTTCTCCCCCGTGGCCCAGAACCCAAGGCTTGCATGAAATCCAGGAGTCAGTGGCCATTGCCTCTTGGGTTTTTTTTTTTTTCTCCTTGGACAGACGCTGCCTGGGTACCTGGCAGAGGAAGGGCCGGGGTAGCAGGAGCCCTCCCTTCTTGGCCTGCACTCTCAGGCGAGGCCCCAGAACAGCACGGTGCCGTTTGGCGCTGCAGACCCAGGTGGCTGTGTTGGGCAGCAGGAAGCAGCCACGGCTGCCCCGCCGGGACCGTCGGATGCCAAGGTGCAGGCTCCAGGAAAACAGTTTGGGCTCCCGTGTAGCCCGATAGCGCCTTTCCTCCGCCCGAACTATTTTGAGGCACTCCTGCCATCTTTCTTCTCTCCCACACATACCCTTAATATGACTAGAATATAGCTAGTTCCAGCTAACATATGTTCTTATAATTATGTTGCTAGCATGATAGATTATTTATTCTACTCAATCACACCCCCCCCACACACACATACACACACATACACACACACACACACACACACACACACACACACACACACACACACACACTACTCCCCCAGTACTGTGTATCAAGACTAAGGAGCTTGTTTAAATAAAGAGATACTAACACACCTTGACAGACGCTTGTATTCAGAAACGAAAGGAAGAGAAGGAGAAGGAAAGCCCCAACCTTTAAGAGGTCTCAAATATGCATCCCATCTGTTTAACATGCAACCTAATGTTGCTACTGCGAGGCTTGCTTCCCACTGGGAGGCTGCTGAAGGGAGACTCAAGCCTGTCTGCTAAGCTGTCAATTCCTGACTCCGGAGAGTAAGAGCTCTTGTGTGTCCAGCCCTGCAGGCTGTGTCACTCTGTCCCTGGGTCACTGTTCTCCTGGAGGGGTGCTCCGTGAGTGGGCTTCAGACCCAGTGAGCTCTGGGGCTTCCTAGGCCTTGAGATCTGCCCTCCCCTGTTGCGGGTAGGGAATTTGAAGCTCAGAGCTCAGTGTGGTGCCGTCGGCACAGGGCATCCCTAGATCACTTGATCTGACTTTCAGTTCTGTGCAGTTTCGCTTACATGGCATGGGACTCAAAGCCAGTAGGAAAGGGCAAGCAGGAGCCAAGAATCAGCCACCCTGGGACGGATCCACGAAAGAGAAGAGTCCGTCGTCTTCTTACCTGACTAAATTTTCCATCTCAGATTAAGTCCAATGAGTGCCTGTGATTTCCTAAAGGAAAACCATGTTCTATTCTTTTTTTTTTTTCAATTTTTAAACCGAACCAGCATTTGCTGAGTGTTCATTAGGTATCATGTGTTTGTATTGAGATCATGGCAATGAGTCCCCAGTGTCGCGGGAGAACTAAGCAGAGAGGACAAGCTCCAGACCAGTTGTAACAATAAAAAAAGCACCTTTGTGGGGTGTGCCCTGCAGAGAAGCTCCCGAGGTCGCAAGGAAGCAATCAAGGTGTCTGTGGTTAGGGCAGAGGGGCCCAGGGAAGGTTGCTTCTCTCTAGGCTTCGGTTTGTTTATCTGCAATTAGATTAGGTGGTGTCTATGACATTTGCTTGTTTGTTTTCCTGTCCTAACATCCTGAATGAGGTGTGAGGCTAGGCTGTAGCTGCAAGACAATTACAGGATGGATGTCAGCCTTCCAGGCACTTAAAACCCAACTGGGAAAGGAACTTTATACTTAACAGAATAAGAAAGGAAAAATCCAGAACGTAGGTCTGAGTTAAGGTCGATGATACATATTGTTAACTTTAGTATTTAGAACGCTATCTAAATGAGGTCAGGAGGCTTGTAAGAGAGAACCTTTGGCATACACAAACCAGCAAACTGCAGGACCCAATAAGCAATACTTCTAGGGGAGGAGATGATGGTTCCCCATCTGGAGAGAGTCAGAAAACCCACTGGAAGGTTATTCTGGGGTCTGTTAGACTTGGACTTGGGGAAGTTTCACCAGGCATGCACACTTCAAAGTCTGTCCTCTTTATTGCTATTTCTAAATAAAAGCCTCTTTGTTGTTGAGATAATGACTGCTTTTGAGGTCAACACAATAATAAACAGTAAAACAACAACTAAGAAAGAGCTGAAGGACTTGGAGTAGGTAGAAGGAACTGAGTGGGAGAGATAGGTGATGGGTGTGCATTTGACTTTTAAATCAAGTGCTGGATTTGCATAGATGAAGGGCAGATTAGGGAGGGTGCCTTGGACACAGGAGTTGAGAAAAGATGAACAAAGTCTGCAAGGGGGAATGAACACGGCAGGTTGGGGAAGAGCTAAAGGCTGTGAAATGATTTGTAAGAGTTTTTAACCTAATGACTGCCCAGCTGGCTTGTAAATCCCCCACTGGCAAGGCGAGCGCACGGCCCAGGTTGCCTTAGTTCAAGCAGATAGGGCTGTTGTTTTTGTGTAATTGATAAGAGAACCCTATCTGAGCATGCTTAAAATGTTCATATTGAAGGATCCAACAAAGGCTTCCTTTCTGCCGAATCCCGAGAGTTAATCTTCACCTTGCCTGTTGTTGGTCTTCGGGTGTGTGCTGGGAGCCATTGTCTCTCCTTTCTGTGCCTTAGCTGGCTCGTGAAATGCTTAGTGCTTTCATTTCTTCCAGGGCCATATGGAGCCAAAAGAAATCTTTAACTTCATTCTTCCCTTGGTAGAGCATAACAATTCACCCTTGGAAGCTGCAGAGAAGTAAAAACTCACTCATGTCTGTGCTAGCTAAGTGTGTGTGTCCTCTCTCCTCCCAAGTGAATTTCCAGGTTTTCGGAGATCTGTCTTTGTCTAAAAGGATTGGAGAAGTGAGTTAGATGACTTGGAAAGTGTTTAAAAATTCTTTGGACGGAGGCATCATAGAAATACCAGGTGGCCACTGGGAAGTGAGGGGGTGGATTCCATCCAGTGGCGGCGCCATTTATCATGTTCAATTGGATGGGCCAACGAGAATTCTGGAGCAGAGAATAAAGGACCGAGCAACGTGGGACTTGCTCTTGCTCTCACAGCTGGTAATCCCAGCCTGGATGGGTCTGGGCTCCAGTTTCTCAGGCTCCCTCCCAGTCAGCAGGGATGATTCTGTTGCTGGCATTACTGAGCCAACACCTTTTTATGAGTACTAAATTTGCAAAAATAATAAATGAAAATGAGGTTGTGTGTCATTTCAGCATGTGTTCTATATAATGAAATAAGATGGTGATATCAATTTACTGGCTAATTTAATTGCCTGGAAAAATTAATTTCTAAATATGCCAAATAATTTCCAAATCAGCATCTATTTTTGGTTTTCATTCGGGGAGAAAGATGCATAGCATGCTCTGACATATTTTGCTCTTTGAAAAAAAAATCTTTGAAAACTAGTTTGGTACTGGTGTGTGTGTGTGTGTGTGTGTGTGTGTGTGTGTGTGTGTAAGAAGACTTTTACTTTGATTTCACTTCTGTTGCACTTATTTTTTTTATTTTTAAAAATTGTCAGCTTGTATTGCATACATGAGAAATTTGTCAAATGTCTATGAATTATGCCTTTCTGGTACAATTTGGAGAACCAAAGCATTTAAAAGATTGCCTGAAGGTAGTCCAAATCCTAAGGCTGTGGTTCTATGCATGGGGCAGTTGAAGAACAATTATGGTGGCATCTTTGACCCTGGGTCAATGGTTTAATGACTTTAACTCTTTCCACCTGGAGAAAGACCGACTCTTTCTGTTATTTGTTTGGCTCCAGTAAACTTTACTTCATGCACGTCAATGTTCAGATGCAAAAATGGTCAAGGTGTCACTGATGGTTCCTTTTATCCTTCTCTTCAACTGGATGAGATATTTAGGACACTGATCAAAGGTGACTTGGCTACTATCCAAGCAGCCAGGAACCTTCTGGAACAGATGCATCTTTCATCTAAAGACTCTGCATGCACTTGTTAACATTTTATTATAATTGTTAAAAAAAAAGTAAATTGAACTGTACTTTTCTGTCTTTTTAATAAAAGTGTATAAATCTGATATGGGTTGCACATCTATATTGGTATTTATCTTGCTCTATTAAACAAGGGAATTTGAGAGATCACTTCACGAGCTTGAAGGAAACAGGATTTCTGAAGAAGTAATGGAACCTAGTATTCCATTATATATTAGTTAGTGACAAAAGGAGAAAAAAGCCAGCTTAGTGAGACAGCGCATTTCAAATTCTATGATTAAGAAAGCTGACCCTTTATCAAAGTTGGTCTTCAAACAATGTTCATTAATCCATATCTAGACTGACATTCTGTTACATTTTGATGTCTTATTCCAGTAAAAGCCCAGATCTACTTGGCCTCTTGCTTAATGGCATGATTTTAATTTCAAAAGGTTATGAGGTTAATATTTCTAGAAATAATGATTTAGTCCTTCACAGATTTAAAAATATTTTACCAAAAATGTCCTCTGTGTGGTACTGATGAATGCCTCTAGGCCAGCTCTTGGCAAAACTGTGAATTAGGTCAAGTTTATTTTAGACTTCCCTAATTGTCTCTGAATATGGTCACTTTCCACTCTGTTTCTGTTCCTGACCATATGGATTTTTTTTTTTTGCCTTTTTGCCCCACCCTGAAGCTCTTCTCTACACCTCGTTTTCTAAAAATATCCTAATCTCTTTCTTCTTTCTTAATGATGAAGGAATGATATTGAAAACTTCCTGGTACTAAGGTACTTACCATTCATTCTACTTATTTTTGGTTTTGGGAGTGTCATACCCAGCAGTGCTCAGGACTTACTCTGTGCTCAGGGATCATTTCTGGCAGTGCTTATAGGGTTATATGCAGGGCTAGGGATTGAACCAGGGCAAGCTGTGTGTAAGGCAAGTGCTTTGTCCCTGTACCATCTCTTTAGCTTTGATATTTTGCCTTTTAAAAGGAACTCAGGGAGAGAGCTACCTGTAAGGTGAGGAAGGACATTTTACCATGGGAATAGCTTTTGTAACCTTTTTGTTTAACATACTTAGTGGGTCTACATTGAGAAAATTTGTTAGACAGAAAAATTACTAGAAATCATTAGACTCTCAGTATAGGGAGTTTCAACTGTTCGTTGAGACATGGAGGAGGCAGTATAATATAGTAGTGATCAAACTCACTGGAGCCATGTTGCCTGACTTGAATTATAACACTACTTTTTTTTAGTTGTATGACACAGACAGTTACATAACTTCATTGTACCTCATATTTTTTAGTACATGTGCTGCCAAAGCAAACATGACTGTATATAAGTTTTATATTCTACAAAATAGGAACATAAAGGAAATATACTTTATTGGATATTTGTAAGAGTTAAATAAGTTAATATATAGCTAGGGTTTGGAAAGTGCTTGCTAAGTGCTAAACACTCAATAAATGGTATTGCTGGTGATTATTATTAGTATGATAATTTGAAAGTATAACAGTATAAATGAATAAGACATATGATTAATTTAGTCATAATTTTTTGAGGGGAGGTTCATTTGGATTCTTTGATTACTTGCTGCATCGGTTTGATTACTTTGATCACCATTAGCTGTCTAGGGCTCTGTAGGTGTTAGCTGGAGTTTAAGTAAAAGCATCCCCTGTCTGGCCTTGGTTCGCTGAGGTAAAGAAAGGAAGAGACAGTACCAATGCATGATTAGACTGTGGAACCAAGAGTTCCCAAATCCAGGAATCCTGTGAGATATGTCCATCTTTCAGTTAAGTCTTGACTTATTTCCCTTGTGTTTAGGGCTCAACAAAAGAACTGCTGTTTCCTTTACTTATGAGTCATGGTTCTGTTCTGTCATTTTGGGAAGGGCCTCAGGCCCCTCAATGGTGTTATCACTGTACAATGATCTCACATGAGGGTACACTGCAAAGAGCATTTTCTTTCTAATGTAGTTATAAACGTTGCATCAGTGTGAGATTCAGGAATGGCAGCAAGAGCTTGGATTCCTAGTCAAGAGGGCATAATTGGAGTGGGACTCTGGGCTCATTCCTCATAAGACATGGTAACTAGGGAAGTTAGAACAATGAGTAGGTTGGAGTTCTCTGGATCAGAGGGGAAGCTGGAAAAGGAGTTGCCTTTTCACTGATGATACTCTAATAAGCTCCTTCATGTGGTTGCCTGCTCAGAGTCATAGAATTGGTTTGTTTCCCCAGAGTAACAGTACATGCTCTCCAGAGAAATAGCAGATGAGTTTTCATTCATACACAGAACCCTTGAACTGGGGAAGGTGTGTGTGTATCAGGAGAGATACTGTATACTGTAATTTTTTGTTTCTTTAAGTTATATTGAGTGGGAATCACATAACTTAGAAACCCATTTCCTTTAGAATTAGATTCTAATCAAATCCTACAAACAGAATAAAGTCCTATTGAATGCCTGGATGAATAGATAGATGAATGAATGAATGAATATATGAGCGAATGAACTAACTAAGCTCTTAGGAAGAACTTTCTGGTATCATTCATTACTTTTTAAAAAACATTATACAGCTTCAATATAATAGACTCTCTGATTGTCTTGGTCCCTGTTCTCTAGAGGGAGAAACAGATGAAACTAGCAACAACAGAAGAGCATGTGTTTATTAGAGATCAGTACCAAATTTATAGGAAAGATACACATCTATTTCTATCTGAAAAAACATGAGAACCACGGACAATATCCAAGTGTGGTTGTTCCCTGGCTGGTTTGGTGGGGGAATGGAATGTGAGTGTGCCCCCAGGCACCCTGGTGGAAGGTGTGGTGTTGAAACATTGTATTCATGAAACTCTACCAATAATATTATAAATCACAGTGCCAAAAATTAAAAAATCAACACTATAAAGAACGAAGAGGAGTTACCAAGGCAGGGAAGGAGTGAACAGTTTCCAGGTAGAAGAAACAACAATTGTAGCTGGGGTGGAGGGATATAGTTAGTAGATTTTAAGGGACTCAGACCAAAACAGACATATGGACTTTGGTCTGTGTGTCATAGTTGGGAAAGAGCTAAAAGTATTTTTTCAGGGGAATAGCCAGGTTGAATTTGCCTTTTACTAGAGCTCAAGTATGGTACAAGATAGCACATAAAGAAGAGCACTTGGAGACTGGGTAATCCATTATGGCATCATTGACTACTACTGTAGCAGTGATACATAGAGTAAGGACAAGTGTGAAAGTTACTCTGAGGTCCAATTTTACATCTGTGGTCAGATGTAAAAGCAAAGCAGAGTGGGAAATTGAACTGATTTTATATTTTTGCCTTGGTCAACAGAGTGTAAGTAGAGGGTGCTTCATTTATAGATATGGCTTGGGGAATTGTTACTGCTTTAGATGGGATCGGTAGAGGTCAGGGAAAGGTAAGATGATGTCCTTTCTGTAGAATGTAGAAAGGGATATATTCCACTTATTGAGTTTGCTTCCCATACACCATTCCAATGACTGTAAGAAAAACCTGGAAGTTTTCAGTACCTTTCCATTTTCTTTTCAGTCAATCTCTCTTAACAAGAATGCATATGTAACTGGCCTTAGAGATAAGGCCATGAATAGGTGTGATTCCCAAAGTGTTTACATACTGGTGTCTTTCATATACACCCTTCTTAGCATGTCCCTATTTTGGGTCACATGTCCCATGTCAAACTACCAAAACCACCATGTTCTTAGTCATCAACATATTCCAAAGTTAAAACTTTTGCTGAAAAAAGGTAATAAAATCTGCCCATTTGGGGTAGGTTTATTTTAATAGGAGATTTTGGAAATTGAAAACCTCCCTATCAGAAATGATTTGTTCTATGAGGACATTTTACATCCTGGCCAAACTGGGAGAGATGCTGTAGATCTGTGAGGATTACCTGGTATTTTGGCAGGCAGACCGGTGAGAAGGGAAACCATGCTGCATTCACAACTGACAGTATCATTAGTTCCAATGCTTTGCTCATTTTGGGATCATGCTTCAGCATTCTTTATTAATGGCAAAACGCTCTCCCACCTTTGGAATGAAAAGCCACTTTTAGGAGGCTTAACAGTGCTGAATACTTATATAGCACCAGGAATATTAAATTCCCTTTCCCACAATCAATTTAGTTACCCTCCAGTAGCATTAAAAATTTAATAGAACTGGAGTCAGAGCCACCTTCCCTCCAACTCTATGTATTTCTCCCCACCCCCAAATCCAAATCCAAGGGTCCTCAAAGGATTGCATCATCAGAAACAAAGCTACAGGCTCTTGCTGTTTTCCAGAAGCCAAACACAGCTTAAGTTGAAAAAGACATAAAAAAGGAATTGATTTTAGACTCTTTTTGGCCATGCTGAGAACTGAACTCAGGTCTTCCATATCCAAGGCATTTGATCTATCACTAAGTCATATGCCCAGCTCAGCTCAAAATAACTTATATTAATAAGTGATTCTATTTTTTCACATCTTGATATTTATGACAAGAACCCTCAGTATTAGATGAGTTTAGACATATGCTTTTTGTTGACCTGAGCTGTTCACAAAAGCTTTATTAGGCCAAGAGCCTAACAAGTTTTCAGAAAAGTACACAAGAGGGTAGCCTTTTTTTCTTAGGTTTCAGCAGTTCCTGGTGAACAAACTATAAAATCAGAGGGAAAGAAAAATCAGAACCTGGTTCTAAGGTGGTTTGAATCACACGTAATATAGGATTAGAAAGCTAGTAAGAGAAACTTGGGATCAGAGTAATAGTACAGAGGGCAGGGCATTTGCCTTGCATGTGGCTGACCCTAGTTTAATTCCTGTCATTCCATATGGTCCCTTGGACACTGCCAGGAATGATTCCCGAGTTCAGACTCAGGAGTAACCCTTGAGCATTTCTTTTTTTTTTTTTTTTTTTTTGCTTTTTGGGTCACACCTGGCGATGCACAGGGGTTACTCCTGGCTCTGCACTCAGGAATTACTCCTGGCGGTGCTCAGGGGACCATATGGGATGCTGGGATTTGAACCCGGGTCGGCCGCGTGTAAGGCAAACGCCCTACCCGCTGTGCTATCGCTCCAGCCCCACCCTTGAGCATTTCTGGTGTGCCCTGCATGCCCCACACCACCACAAAAAAAAATGAAAGGATAGTATAGAAAAACCCATGTGACATAGGCATTAACTTTAGGTCACAGCAGAATATTGACAAAGTAGGTTTAGGACAAAGCAAGCAATTGGAACCATATAGGCACATCAAACCTTTGGACCTTGGTATCATGTCCACTGTTTTGATTTACATTTGACACAACTGAAGTCCAAAGAGTTAATATATTTCTTAAACTTAGGCTTGAATACTAAATATTGTTCTACAAAACAGAGAGCACGTGTCAGAATACCACCAGAGCTCCAATTCCTTGGCTGGATATACTACTACACTTACTTAGTAAGTGAGATCACTGTCACTGTCATCCTGATGCTCATCGATTTGCTTGAGTGGGCACCAGTAACATCTCCATTGTGAGACTCATTGTTATTGTTTTTGGCTTATCGCATAATATGTTAGGGGTGGAGGAATCGAATCCGGGTCGGCCGCGTGCAAGGTGAACTCCCTACCTGCTGTGCTATCGCTCCTGAACCATGTACAGACCCTGTACTAAATTCTAAGGTGGATTAAAATGGCATATTTTTGTTTATTTTATTCTTTACCTGTAAGACACTTCTTGTCTTACCAGGGAAGGGAAGACAGGCACTCATGAGGAATAAACTAGTTACCCCAGTTTATATGGTAGAACAGGTTTCTTAAAATTTTTCCCACCAACAACTGCTATTTTCCAGAGAAATTTTTATGCAACCTCAGGTATATAAAATTGGTATATTAGTCAAATAGCACTGCACTGTAGCACTGTCGTCCCGTTGTTCATCGATTTGCTCAAGTGGGCACCAGTAACATCTCCATTGTGAGATTTGTTGTTACTGGGTTTTTTTTTTTTTTTGGATCACACTCAGCGATGCACAGGGGTTTCTTATGGATCATGCACTCAGGAATTACTCCTGGCGGTGCTCAGGTGACCATATGGGAAGCTGGGAATTGAACCCGGGTTGCCTGTGTGCAAGGCAAATGCCCTACCCACTGTGCTTTCTCTCCAGCCCCATGTTGTTACTGTTTTTGGCATATTGAATATGCCACAGGTAGCTTGCTAGGATCTGCTGTGTGGGTGGGATAGTCTTGGTAGCTTGTTGGGCTCTCTGAGAGGGACAGAGGAATTGAACCTGGGTTGGCTACGTGCAAGGCAAACGACCTACCGCTGTGCTATCGCTCTAGCCCATCAAATATTTACTAATAATAAATCTTAAGTTTATTTGAAAAACATTTTAAACCCTCTCCCCTCAGTTATATAAACCCATACAGTGTTACAACCCACAGTTTAAGAAACTAGGTGCTAGAAGTCTAATGACCAAGGGAATGGTAGCTGCTCTTGTGATTTTTTTTCTTTTTTACTTTTTGGGTCACACCTGGCGATGCACAGGGATTACTCCTGGCTTTGCACTCAGAAATTACTCCTGGCAGTGCTCAGGGCACCATATGGGATGCTGGGGATCAAACCCAGGTCAGCGCATGCAAGGCAAACGCCCTACCAGCTATGCTATCGCTCCAGCCCTAGCTCTTGTGATTTTTAAGAGAAGATAAAGATCATATATGTTGAATTCTAGGCTTTTAAGTTGTTTATAAACTTGGAGTCATATGTTTCTTTCTAGTGTTCTTTCATCTCTATCTTTCTCACTCACCTAGAGCTCCTTGGCGAGCTAAAGCTTGCCTTATGCTTTTCTTTTCTCCCCATAGAGTCCTCAATAGGAAGCAGGCATATAAAGTTCTGAACATAATATACATTTTTAAAAATTATAGAAATGGATTTTTATGGCAGCACCCTCTTTTTAATTTTTAATGTTCTATCATACCCTGAGGTTTCTCAGAAATTATTCCTTACCCAGTGCTCAGGGTCCACTTCTGGTCATGCTCAGGTGTCCATGTGGTGCCAGGGATTGAACGCAGGGCTCCCACATGCAAAGCATACACTCCAGCAGTATGATATATCTCCCCAGACTCTCCTTTAAAAAACCCATCTGTTAAACTAAGGAGACATATTTAAAAAGAAAACTATGAATAGATCTTCCATATGATCATGCAATCTCACTTGTTGACATCTACCCTAAAAGCACAAACACACCAATAAGAAAAAAGATTTATGCACATGTATGTTCTTTATAAAGCTAAGTACAATAGGCAAAATATGGAAATAGCCCCAATGTACAATGAAATACCATTAAAGCAGTGTGGTATATGCACAAAATGGAATACTCTGTAGCTATAAGAAAAGAAGCACTAGAGTTTGCTGTAATTTAACTGGAACTCAAGGTTATCAAGTTAAATGCAATAAGTCATAGGCACAAGAACAAATGCCAAATAATATCAATATCACTCAACTGTAGTATGTAGAGAGACAAAATAAGGGAATAAAAATATTGAATGAGGGCTAACTTTTGGTCTTTGATTGGAAAACTGAGATTACCAAGCAGCGCTGGGAGGAGGGAGGAAGGAAGAGGCAGAAGGAAGGTCTGGGCACTTTAGTGATGGTGGTCACTTTGTTCATCAAACCTATGCAGGTTAATGCTACTATAAACCATGTTATCTAAACTACAATGAAATACAGAGACAAATAAACCAAACCAAAATAACTTATATATGCAAATAAACTTTCCCCAAAGAGATGAGAAGAAAACCTGTGTGGGTTCTTGGGGTCCAGGGGAAAGAGGGCCAGTGGGCCTGAGTCTAGAGACAGTTTGCCAAAATATTTTCCATTGGTCAAAAGCCCATTAGGATATTTATAATCCCTCATAATACAAGGGAAATTGTGTGTGTGGGGGTTCTTCTGCTCTACTAAATTCCAAAGAGGAATGGGAAGGAGAAGGAGAATGTTCCAGATCAATGCTGGCCCTTTTCATTTTTTTTGGATGCTTTGGTAGGGAGTTATACTGGGAAGACTGATATTTGGGGGGGGTGCGAGGTATTTCCAGTTAAACTCAGAGTTTCTGTTTTACAAGGAAGTTGTCACTAACCAATGGGTTGGGTCCCTTACATGAAAGCAGTGCCATCTATGACGACCAATTAGTTCTGATTCTGAACAAACGAGATTGGAGAGAAGTTAAGAGACGGAAGTCAAGAAACTTCAGTTTTCAGTGAGATGCTTTCACCAAATCACCACTGACGTCTAATATGAAATTTAAAATAACACTTTTATTTTATAAGAGAAATACTTATTTGGCTGTTAGTCCCAACTCAAACGCTGCTCAGTTGAGACAAGGTGTTAAGGCTAGAAAAGTGTTGTGAAGATCCTCGTGAAAATAAACTCTGGTTTTCAGAAAAGTTTTATAGAGGAAAACCCCAGTGCCCAAGAAAGTTACCTAGGATGTGTATGGTACAAAGCAACTTATGGCCAATGAAAGTGTCTACACTAAATCACTAACTTCTGTAACTTCAAGAGAAGCGGACTCTAGGCAGGGAAGGGGTTCTCCGGCCTGGGGAAAGGATGCTGCAGTATTCACAGCCCAACTGAGCCGCCCAGCAAAACCCTCCTCACTTAATACTAAGGAAAGGAGATTAAGTGTAGATCCTTCAATATGAACTTAGGAACGTGAAGAAAGGTTTCGAGTTTTCATGCCAAAAGCAACTTCATAGTACACAAATCTCTGATGTTGCCGGAGAAATAATTTGGGGTTAAAAACTATGCTTTGGGTTCATCTCCATGGAACCTCTCTGAAGGGGGTGTGGAGCGGGGTAAGTCCCACAGGGATGTTGTCAGCTTACTGAAGACTGTAAAAGGCTTTGAAAACCTCCAAGTAATGGAAGAAGGCGGTTTACAGAAAAGAGCAAAGGGAAGCAGTGTATTTCCAGGGCATCACAGCCTGAAGACTTCTCTTAACAAAGTGCAAATTTGGGCAGCTTTAATCATTCATGGATCAGACTTAGTTTCCAAATTATTTAGGCATCCAGAAACTTCCAGGTAACAAACAACTTAACCCTGGGAGGAAAAGAATTCAGAATAGAGGTCTTGGGGGAACATTGACAAGGAAAGAAAAGAAGGAAAAAAAATGAAACAATAGCACCCTCTTACTGTGGCTTCCATTCCAGGCCAAGGGTGTTGGAAAGGGATCTCCTACAAACAATAATTTTATAATCTAATGAATATTTATGGAGTTTAGTATATTCTATATTATACTTTGTCAATGGCATATACATATACAAATATAGATGATATATTCACGTCAAGTGGTAACTAGGACACAGTAAATCCCCCAATAGAATCTTCCAACATTTCTCAAAGCTGAAATATGCGCATATTAACACACATAAACTAAAAGTCATTCCTGGTGTCAAATTACATGGTGTATACACACCATATGAGTGTGATTCCATAAACCTATACTGTTCCAGGACCTAATGGTCATCTCCTGTTCCCATGGGCCCAAAAAGAATGCTTTCGAGTGATGTTTTCCAAAATAAAAATGTTTTTTGGTACCAGTTCTTTTCCCTACACAAAGAAAGGAAGGAACCTAAACCCTGAAACTTTATATTTTTATAAACCAATAATAATCGAATTAACTAATAAAGAATGAGAACTTTGGCTGGAGAGGGCTGAATGGACTGAAACACATGCTTGCATGCAGGCGGCCTGGGGTTCCTGCCACCGCCTGGTCCCCTAAGCGATCCACAAGCACTGACACAAAATAGTCCCTCGACACTACTGGGATAAAAATCAAAAGGAAACTATCAAAAAACCCTGTAGTTTGTAAAATTCTCAAAAATATCTTACAAAAATAAATAAAATACCTAACATGAATACATATCTTCAAAAGTTGAAAATAAATTAATTGGAGGTTGGAAATATGACACAGAAATTAAAGTATTTGCCTTGCATAAGGTCAATCCCCATTTGATCCTCAACACTGCATTTGGCGGCACAGCAGAAGGAGTGATCGCTAGTACCACTGGGCCTGGTCCCCAAACAAACAAACAAACAAACAATCACCCCAAGAAATTAAATGCTTAACAGGTTTGCTGGTTTGAACTACTCTGGAAACACTGTTTTTTCTTTTTTCACCACATATTAAGGAATGACCATGCACCAAACATTATTATTATTATTATTATTATTATTATTATTTCTGTGCCATACCCTGTGATGCTCAGGGATTATTCCTGGCCCTGCACTCAGGAATTACTCCTGGTGGTGCACAGGGGACACAAGGTCAGTGTTGTGCTATTTCTCCAGCACCTTGGGCCAAACATTCTCAACGCAGACCATTAATGTATATCTTAAAAGAAAAAAACAAAAAAGGTGCTTCCATCCTTGGCCTGGAGTGGAAGCCTGACACAGTAACTTACCACCTGAGTTAACTCTTTCCTCTAAGACACACATAAAATTTAACTAGAAAAAAGTTTTAGCAGAATACAGCTTAGATACCATGAAACATTTTTTGAGAACAGAATAAGGTCTATTTCTACCCTCCAGCACAAAGCTTATGAAATGGTAGATATAGAATAAATGTTTTTTTTTGGAGGGTCACACCCAACAATGCACAGGAGTTACTCTTGGTTCTGCACTCAGGAATCACTCCTGTTGGTGTTTGGGGGACCGTATGGAACACTGGGGATCGAACCTGGGCTGTCTGCATGCAAGGCAAACACTCTATCTGCTATACTATCACTCCAGCCCCCAGAATAAATATTTTTGAATGAATAAGTGAACCACAATTTATCCTCAGAGTGGACTAAAATGGGCTAACCCCCCAGGCTTTCCTATGGATTAAAATTGTTTGCTTTGGTATACTTTATCATCACCAGCCCACTGCATGGGAAGCTGAGGATAAGAACCAGAACCTCACAGATGTTAGACATGTACCCTATCTTGGAGTCATAGCTACAGTTTGGAATGTCTTGCTTTGGAGCCACCCCCGTCTACCAAATTCATTGGACGGTCATAAATTATGGTTTGTTGGCAGTGAGGAGTTTTGTAATGAAGGCGAGAATGAGAATAGGACCTGGGCAGGGCACACGTAGGTCTAGTTCCTCTCACAGGATCCTCTGCTGTAGGACTATAGTCAGATCTTCCAAGTTAATCTGTGTGTCTTCACTTCTTCAAAGCATAAAGCATGGACTTACAGGGGTCAAATGATGGAGCTACCATGATTTCTATTGATTCTCCTTTCCCCAGATGCCTTTGCCTCTTCTTTAGTACTATTGTCCCATTTAGAAAAACGATGGGAAAGGGAGCAAAAAAGATGAGGAATATCAATGACTGAGGATGCCAGTAGCAGCAGATGCATGGAGGTGGAGAGCCCCAGGGACTGGGAAAAAAGTAACCTCAACTCCTACCATTATTGCCGTCCACTTCCACACCCCTGAGGGTTGGCTTCACACCCAATCAACTAACCCATGAAATAGCACTTGAAAAACGTTTTAGAGATAAGAGTTCTATATCCATAAAAATATCATAATGGTTGTTATTAAATCTTGCCAGAGTGAAATATTTCCTTTAGGATGAAGTTGCTTGGCACATGGGAAAAATAATCCCTGCTGTCAGCCTTACAAATAGCTAGCATACATTTACTGGTGGGCCGTGAGTAGGAGAAAGGGGCGGGGGAGTGGTGGTTGTAGGTCTCTGTGTGTACACATTTCACACGCTCTCCCTCCAGAGGTGCATGGAAAATGCAATGAATGAAATCATTCTCACATTCACCTGGTTTAAATCATGACTTGCCTTGCTGGTGGGTGGGTGCTTAGTTTCAGGTCTTTGATTAAACCAAGAAGAAGCCCAGAGTTTTGATTTCAGATGACCCTCTCAAGGCAGGCCTTCTTTTTTAAAAAATATTTTTTAAAAAATTTTATTGAATCACCGTGAGATAGTTACAAGCTTTCATGTTTGGGTTACACTCTCACAATGATCAAACACCCATCCCTCCACCAGTGCACATTCCCCACCACCAATATCCCGGGTATACGCCCCCTTCCCCAGCCTCCCCCTGCCTCTATGGCAGACAATATTCCCCATACTCTCTCTCTACTTTTGGGCATTATAGCTTGCAGCACAGACACTGAGAGGTCATCATGTTTGGTCCATTATCTACTTTCAGCATCCGTCTCCCTTCCCAACTGGTTCCTCCAGTCATCATTTTCTTAGTGACCCCTTCTCTATTCCATCAGCCTTCTCCCCTCCACTCGTGAAGCAGCATTCCACCTATAGGGTAGTCCCCCTGGCCCTTGTATCTACTGTCCTTGGGTGTCAAAGGCAGGCCTTCTAGTCTCGCTGCCCTTTCACAGAAAGTGAAAGAATGGAGGGCAGCGACCACAGAGGCTTCTTTCCTATTAACGAACTGAAGCCACCTCTGAGGCTAGTGATACTTAATGCTCATCTCTAGGCTGCTGTGGGGAATTGGGAGACTAGGAGGGACATATTCAGAGAACCCGGAAAGAAAATGCCAGGCAAACAAGGGGGCAGGATGGGCCTGGCTCCTGCTGACGGCGTGGACTTTGGCGAGTCACAGAACTCTCTGTCCTTTGGCTTTGTCGGTAAAACGTGCCGCAAGTAAATCCCACCTGAGAGGATTGCTACTCTGAAGAAGTAGAAGGAAAACTATTTTGTCAAACACTCTTCAGACATAAGTAATTGCTAACTCTGGCTCTGCTTCCAGCTTCCGAGGATACAGGGTCTGCCCAGAGTTTTCTCCTGCGAAGGTCTCCAGCTCTCTTACTCTATTATATCATGGTGATCCCTCCAATTATTTTTGAGAAACACCCTGTTGGCTAGCGGGGTATTTTCCAACCATCAGATATACACTTTCTTTTAATTAGAAGGGGCTTAGGTGCCATCTAATCTAACCTGCTGGCCATGCGGCAATTCCCTTAACAACGGGTTAGTTGCCCTAATGGGGGAAAATCACGCCTAATAAGGGAACCAGTCTGAATTTTGAGCAATATTGTTCTTTAGGAAGTTTTGCACAGGTTGAGCTGGGTCTGTTCTCTAGGAAAGTCCCATAATTCATCCCACTGCCTATCCTCTGGAACCCTAGACATTCTAGAGTCATTTGTATCTAAACTGCCTCCTTCTCTGGATTAGCTTCCTAGATAGGGGAGAACAGAGTGAAGCGTTTGGTGTCTGGTTCCAGAGTTGGATACTTTAGATTATGACAAGCACTTACTGCACGAGGACCCCAGGCTGCAGCTTAGCTGTCCTGAGAAATGGCAGAAGCTTACAGAAGGAAGCTTCTGCTTCATTTTTACCAAATAACCCTGATCCATTGTTTTGTTTGGGGTTCCATCATTTAGCCAAGTGTTTTCATTACATTAATTGTAAAAGGTTTTTCTGGCTAACCAAGGTTAACTTATCAACGCTTGTGTGCCCACACAAGCACCAACATATAACCAAAGTGGTGTGGACATAAAACTCTAGGGAAGCCATCCTCCATGAATATTTTCACCTTAAAATAATGGTCCTCGGGTGCGGGAGAGATAGAACAGTGGGTTTGATCCCTGATACCCCATATGATCCCCTGAACCTGCCCGGAGTGATCCCTGAGCACAGAGTCAGGAGTGAGTCCCAGAACAAAAGACATAAATAAAATAAAATAAAATAAAATAAAGGTCTCAAGCAGAATCAATCTAGTGGTGAAGGATAAAAGGCCTAGGGAAATGGATTGGAGAAAAGAGAAATTAAGGATCAACTTTATTCAGTTGGAATATGTAATATTAGACTAGGTCATTTTTTTCGTTATACATTTTTGTCTTATGAACAGAAATCACAACAGAAAATGCACCGTAATTACATTTTATGTGGAACAACAGGGGCATAGCAAACTTCAGGGTGGGGGAACCGTTCTGCTTGCTGTGCTTTCACGGGTGCCTCAGTCTCTGGGAGGATCTGGGTGTGTGGAGGCGGGGAGTTGGGGGTGCAGGAGAAAACAGCAGTCACAACATCTTGAGACCACAGTCCATTTTCACCTTACAATAATTTCTGGTCTTCTAGAAATTTCTAATATCCTAGAAAGGGAGACATGAAGCTCTTTAGAACTCTCTGACTCCTCGTAAGACTGTCTATACTTCCAAGTAAGGACATTGAGGCTCAGGAAATTGAAGGGACTTATGCGACACCACTTGGTCAATGAGGCAGAGCCAACACTAGTAGTGCCTTGAGTGTTTTTTGTTTGTTTTGGGGCCATACCAGTGGTGCTCAGGAGTTCTTCCTGGCTTCGTTCTCAGGGGTGACCCCTGGTGGTTTCTAGAGGACCACATATATCGGGTCAGAGTTTTGAACCAGAGTGAGGAGAACACAAAGCAAGCAACTTGACCCCTTATATCATCTCTCCAGCCCCTAAGTTGAGGCCTAGCACAACCCCCAGTGCAGCACTGAACAGACCAGATGACTTATTCTTATCTCCAGAGGATGGATATCCCCCAAACAATGGCTTTTTCTTGAAAGTCTGAGCAGCTTTGTCTCTCCTTCATCCGTGCACAAATTCTTATCTTTAATTCCTTCAATAATCATAGCTTGAAGTCACAATTACTTCTAATCATTTCTCATACTAGATTTAGTATCTTGGACTGTTGTAACATTTACCTTCCTTATTTTCTGGAAATGAGGGAAGAATTTTAACTGTACACTAGAGCAATAAAATACATAGATAAAATAATAAAAAGGAGGAGTGGGAAAAAAAGGGAAAGAAAACAAGGAAGAAAGGACAAACTGGGCTTTTTCCCCCCCCTTTCAAAGTAAGGGAGGAAAAATAACATTAACACAAAGGAACACTCTTACTAAGAGTAGGTGGAGAAAGGCATCTGAAAAATAATACCTCAAGATGCATTGAAACATTTTAGGGAATTAGGGAATTCTGATCTCTTGAAAAAAAGAAAATTAATATTAAAGACAAGCTGTGAGTTTCCATCTGGCCTTGCCGCTTTCGACTAACGCTTCCATGACGGAATTCATCTGTCCATCAACTGTCAAAAATTCTCCTGTCAGTAAATCCCATGATACCCCAGCAAGCCCACCCCGCTCAAAATATTCCATGCCACAAACTATTCCGAATTCTGAATCATTTTTTTCAGGTCTCTGTACTATAAGACATAAAAGTTGTTGCCCCCTCACCCTTATTTTCTTCCTTTTCTCCTAATCTCTCTCCCCACACCCTCGAGGACAGGGGGTGGGTGAGGGAACCTGTGTGGAAAATTTGGGGAGCCCTCAATCATTTGGAGATTGCATTCCCACCAAGATCCTTCTGAGCTTTTCCACGAGAGTCTGACAACAGACAGCCCACATCTGTTTTAAAACACTGAGTGGTTGTGAAGTGTGAACTCCCCACTGTTTAATGTAACTACATGACTATTTAATGTACACAGTGGTAGAGCCGCTCAGAATGCCAAACTGTTGTGACATGCCTGAAGGACATATATAAACATAATATACTGTGGTTTATTGTGACAAAGAACATCTCTGCCACAAATAGGGAGATCTATTTGTTCACCAGTTTCAACAAATGAGAAAGCAAAAAACATTTGTGATCTCCTTTCCCCGGCTCTATCACCCATGTCAACAGTGAAACTGATACGGGGCTAATGAATCGATCAGTTTGGAGTGTGCACTACATGCCCTATTTGAATCACTGCAAACCCAGAATTTGAAAACCAGTTACCTTTTAAATTAATCTGAATACTTAATGTAGAGGGAATAGCAGAGCAGAGAGGATGGGGAGGCATAGAAGCTAGGACTGTTAAAGTTTTTGGCCTTTTCTTAAAAAGACTTTCTTAACTTTCATGGGTATTAGGGAAAATTTGGTAACATTTTGATGCTTCTTTTACAAGATTGGGAGGGGACATAATTTTTTGTACATTTTCATCAATGGGAAAACATTTATATCTGCTAGAGCTAATAAACTGAGTAAGAGGGAAGATGGTTTTACAAATACATTTCATTTTAGATATGTTTCTCCCGAAGGTGAATTCTTGTACTTACTGACACCTCATTAATCAATTGATCAGAATTTGTTATTTTACATTTTATTGCTACAATTCTAATTAACCTTTGCTGGTAAAATACCCACCAAAAATCATTTCAGTTGTAACCTCTTTTCTAGTAACCCACACATTTCAACAAAAGCTTTTTTTTTTTCTATTGGCCTTTAATTAGGAATCAAGTGCAACAGATTTGTACTGTGTGGGATATACTGCTCTTGAAAGGCTTTTCAAAATCGAGAATAAAATCTCCAGGCAGGAAAAACATACAAAAATTATACTCCTACTAGATCTCCCACACCACCAGTCTCGTAGATATACTAATATATATATGCACATATATGCACTTTATATTAGGTATATTTAGGAAAATACTCATTTTTTTAAAATTGAAGTTTCTGCTTCTCAGAAAAAAAAATTTCCATGGAAAACAAACCAAAACATCTGAAACCACAAAAATAATCCCTGTGCAAATAATACCAAGAAGCAGAAGGGAGATTATTTTGAAAAGAAAATTTAAGGTATTTAAGTACTCTTTTGATACAGGCCAAGATTCAGCTTCATTATTGAAAATCCCACAATTAGAAAAACTTAACTTTTGCCTCCGATTATCGCATTTTGGGGTTCCCAAAATTACTGTATCTTGTGGTTTGAATAATTTCCCTAATAATTTAGCAGTTCACCGAGGGAATAAATCTGAGAAGCCTTTTCAAAATTGTGATGCTTTGCTGTGCTCTGAGAACTGCCGCCTGCGTCCCGGCTGCAGATGAACCGGACCAAGACTTGTGTTAGAATGTGGATTTTAAAAGGCTGGTCCTTAAGAGGAGCCAGGATGGAGAAACCCAGCAACTCAGCAATGAGAGGGGAAAAAAAAAAAACCCCTTTGTAGAGCAGGCAAAAGGGGGTGTCACTAAGTATAAGGTCTCTTAAGAAGCTGTTTGTTGCTTTAAAAGTAGGTAAGTTCGTTGTTTTTTTGCTTCAACACGGTTTCCTATCCTATTCTTTGCCACTCATCTTCGCCTTTCATCACAGTGAACATTGCCGTTACCAAGTAACACCTCACATTAGCTCCTAATGCGCGCGTAAGTTTCTGGTTACAGGGCTGCAGATGCTGTCTAACGTTACCACCCTTCCACAGCCCAGCCGACTTGAACGGGCTTTTATTTTAATTTCCTTTCTCCCGCTGCTTACAACTTCGGAGACAGCGCAACCCTCGCCACACAAACAGGGTTAGTGCCTCTTTAAGGAATATTTAAATTGCATTTCCTACTGTCAGTTAAGTCTCATCAATCATGTTTTTAATTAAAAAGAAGGACATCTACATCCCACTTTCCACTCAAAGTGCATAATGAAATTGTAGATTGGGGTAGCACTGGAGAGTTTCAGCCCTTGCTCAATGCATTTGCGGAGATTCGGGGGAGGTCAGAAACACGGGTGCATATGCAAGTGGCAAACAAATAACACTCCTGATAGGGCCGGGTGACATGTGTCAACCCTTGTCATGGAGAAACAAGAAAGGCAATGTGCCCAGACAAAGGGTAGGGTGGAATCTCTACACACTGGCAGAACCTGACCCACGCGTGAGGGCTTTGTGTAGCAGATGCCGCTCTCATTGTTCTGTGCCTCCCTCCCCAGTACCCCTGACAACAGCCACTGCCGCTGGCATTCCACCCTGACATCTGTTCAGCTTTATTGATGCGGCCCTGGAGGAATTCCCAGTGTAAACAGGGAATTCTCTAAGGGAACCCCATGTTGTAAAGGGATGAGCTGCATAATGCAAAGATTTAACCACTATTTAAAGGTGTGACACTTGATTGAAAGTGACTTGATTTTTTACACCCCCCCCCCCTTTCCGAGTCTTACCTCCCTCTCCACCCTTAACTGTGTTTGGCACACTCTGGCTGCTGCAGCACCCCCCGCCCCCTCCTCATCGCTTTGTTTTCCTGATGCATAACTGTTAGAAAGAATGAAGGATGGGGGGCCCAAGGACCACGGTCCAAAAAAGCCACTTAAAAAAAAAATCCTGGGTTACAGTCAATTGAGTCTAGTTGTTGCGTTGGGATCTTGCCCGCTGCCCACCCACAATCCTGGCGAGAAACAGCTTGAAAGTCACTTGGTCCTGTGGCTGAAACTAATGGGGTGGGCTTTGTGCTCCTTGCTAGAAGCAACTGTGGCAGTTTATAGTCCCTGGGCAGAGCCTAGCTGGACCAGTTCTGGCAGTGCAAGAACTTAAGGGATTTGCCTTTGGAATTTTATGTTTTTGGCAAAAGTACCGTAGGATGTTAAGACCCACCCACCCCCACCTTCAAAAAAAAAAAAAAAGCAGATTTCTTCAGAAATGCAATGAATCCACTTTTACCTCTGCAAATGTACAGGCACCCTAAAGCCAGCTCTGAAATGTTGCAAGCTCACTCAACTCCTTGGCTGGTGTTCAAGCACAGAGTGTCACCAGAGCACAAGTCACTAACATTTTGTTGCTTCGATTAAATATGCAGAGATCTGCTGACAGGGCCTCATGCAGCATGACTGCATCTAGTTAGGAATGAACTTTACTTGACGGAATACACGGACAGAGGATATTTTGTGAAGCAGTGGGTTGGATTTGGATTTGTGTGGGTCCAGTTCCCTGCTCCCTTTCAATGGTTGGGTGGTATAGAAAAAATTTGAACATTGCAATAACTGCTTCCTGCCTCGATTCAGTATAAATGAAGTCCTGTGCTGCCATAATCGGGCAAGAGAAGATGGCAAAATTACAAGTATGGAGTTCTAAATAATAAAGTAAAGTCCAGTTCTAAGAGGCTTAAGCGTTTCTGCCCTGTGTTTGCGAAGGCAATGTGCTATCAGCAGTCTGATTCTTTGCTTAGAATTTGAAAATGTGCTCTCAGCCGACCCTTTTCCTCTACTTACTTTGGGTAGGACACTACAGCTTGAAGTCAAAGTCTAACTTGCCTTTCAGAAATGTTGCTGTTCCCACTGCCATAGATTGAATTTTTATTTAAAACAGCAACAGGAAACCTCCAGAGATATTTTACTTCTAAAAATAATATATATATATATATATTTTCTTCTATCTTAAAACAATACAGGATCATTTTAGAAAATTTTAGAAATGTAGGCAAGCACAAGAGAATACATGGAAAAAAATCTTCATTAATGCAGCACTTTGGAATAGTCATAATTCCTCATGGTTAACTTTCTTCCACTCTTGTTTCTTTCTTCTACTCTTTCTCAAAGAATAACTTTCCTGGCTATTATTTAAAAAAATTTTTTTTAGTTTATTAGAGTATCTTTAGGTATCATTAAATATTTCTGAACGTTGAAAAGGTGTACTCTTCCTTTGTACTCATAGTCCTTTACTTCATTTCAGACAAATGTGTTTTCACTTTTATACTTATTATAAGCACCGCTGCAAGGAACATTTCATGTGATTCTTCCTTTGGGGAAAACCCTTAAATTCAACTGCTAGGATAAAGGCCATATGTACTTTTTAGACTTTTGATTCACATTTCAATACAACCGGTAAGAGTGTGCCACCAACAGGGTGTCCTCAGATGCAAGTTTTCTGGGCAGCGTCATTTGTGTCTGCACCAAGTGGGATTATGTGTGGCGAAGTTACACACCCTTCTCCATAGATTTACGGCACCTTTCCTAATTAACATGTCCATTTTCAGTCCTTTCCCATCTGTACTTCCCTTCCTGCAGTGGTAGAAAATAGTTAAGTACAAACAGCCCTGTGCTGATAGAAGCCTTCGAATTGGGCAATGGCCAACTTTCCTTCCTGTCCACCCGAGAGCGAGAAATAAGTTATCTTTGACATTTTTACTAGTCACAGATTTAAAGTGAACTAGAAAGAGGACAAACTCTGAAAGGGACACATTCACACTCCAGCCCGTCCACCAAGGCTGGTGGACAGGGGATGAAAACAAGACAACTGACGGCTTTTCAAACAAATGCACTTTCATCAGGACATGCGTATTGCCGGGCTGCCCCTTTAAGCAGAGTTTTCCTACGCTGAGTTTGAATATACCTTTTGGGATTCAAAATAATTTTGCAACAGTGGATACAGATCTTCTTTATGTGTTATTGGTCTGGGAACAGCAACAGATTAAAAAAAATATTACCAGGTCAAATAACAGCTGTTATTATTAAGTTCAGCTTTTATTATCAATTTGCCAGTGGAATCCGGCAGTAAAAAAAAAAGTCTGCATCTGAGCTTTTTACTAATCAGTACTCTCATTTTGCTAATATTCTAACGACTGTCAATTTACTTCAGTGCTGCCATTTGCAGAATTTTCCAATTAGCAGCAAACCTGTTCCACCTTCTCCTGTAATTACGGGGGACTCAGTTCAGATCAGCTGTGGCCAGACAGCATATGATGTAGTTGCCAAAATCTGTGCAATGTTGTTTTTAACCTTTGCATGTGCTGGCACAGTTTTAACATCTCTGTTTGTAGGCAGGAGGCTCCCACAGTAGTGGCATGTGTCAAAATATCAAAATTATTTTTAATAAACACTCAACGAGGATGAAAACACAAATATGGGCATATTTGGTTTTCGGATCAATTTAACGTCTGTTCCAGATTCAGTAGCATTTCTCCCACTCAACCCCCTTTTTCTCCTTCTTCTTTTTTTTAAATCGAGTCTTTCAAAAAGGAATAGTTGAGTTACTGAGCTGAACCTATTCTGATTTCTTTGCCAGTAAAACAACAGTTATGGAAATATCCTAAAATTCAGAGTGGAGGAGGATCTTAAGCATCATGTAGTACAATGCTGGAACTTTTAGAAAGAAGGAAACTAAGGTTCAGAATTCAGAAAGGACTTACCCAAGGTCACACAGCTAGATATGTGGAGAGCTAGGACTAGAACCCAGGTCTTCTGCCTCCAATCCTTGATTCTTTCCACTACAGCATTCATTTTTTCTCCCTTCTCTTGATGGCTTCTAAATATGGCTGAGACTGAACAGGGAAGCCTCACTCAGATCCCTTGTTTCATAGAATGCCTTACTAGCAATATCAAAACCAATCAAAGTCTCTGAAAGCTGCCTAAACAGCTGACATTGCAGTAATAACAATAGTGCGGCAATAACTATTATTGCTACATGAAAAAAATATATTTAATAATAAGCTCATTGATTTTTAACAACATCTCTGTGTTGCCTAATTGATGGGAAGTTGTATGTTTGTGTAGCCGATGGGGGTTATGAATTAAATATGGCCGTCTTTCCTTGAGGGATGCATGTCAATGCAAGAAAGACGGAAGATCTACATTTCCCCCAAGCAAAATAGTCCCCTTGTAACAGAAGCAGGGAAGACTGAAATGCGAACAAAAATAAAAACCATCCATCACTGTTTATTAAGTGCTGCTACTTGAAGGTAAAAGGGATATTGAACTGTTTTTAAATTGGAAGGAATGTAGCTGGACAAAATATTGATGGTAATATTAGCTGGGTGACAAATTTTATTCTTTTGTCCACATTCATCAAAGGAGCAATTTGGAGTGAATTATTCTCTCTATGCCCATAAACCAATTTCTCTTTCCTTTTTATTTTTAAGCACACATGTTTATTAAGGAATATGCTACAGGAGGGATGGTTCAAGTTGTCCAAACCTGGCTGTCTGAGTCAAAGGTTCCACAATTGTTTTAGACCAGGCCATGCGTGGATCTCCAAGGTGCTTATATAAAATTTAATATGAGTTTAAAAATTGAGGCAGACAGAGTCTGTTCCCACAATTTAAAAGAAAAGGGGTGGGTCAGATTTGATTTCATTTTTAGCTGTGGTTTTCAAGTGGAAGTTCTGAAGCATTTATTTATTTTTCCAAATTTATAGTGTGCCCCTTCAGTCCAATGTTCACTGGCTGCTGTTCAATGAAAACATCCAAGTTTCTATGGCAAAATGGACTGAGGCAGGGAAATGAAAATTGAAAATGTCGGCTGACAATGGGGAGAATTTCAATAAAAATTTAGTTTGAAGTTTCATTCACTTCAACTCTCTTCAACATCAAGCCGTTTCTGTTTTCATGAGGTCACGTAAGCGCTGAGATGGTTCACAAAAATTTTTAAGTCAGTCCAAAGGACTCAGCAATGGATGAATGCTTGGATTCAAGATGCAATCCAATCCCCAATGTTTTCATAAATGCCTACTGTGTGTCCAAAGCTGATCTGGACTGTTGATGTCCCAGATTTCCTCACTTAGATATTTGGAATGCAGATTCTTCCCTTCACGAACATGCATTTAACCATATAGCATTCCTATTTCTTCTGACAAATTTTATCATCCAAACCAAAGTGAGTAACAGAAAGAGGCTTGTTTGCAAGAAAATCCGTGAAGTAAGAATCTCTTGAACTAGGCTGCTGTTAAGCCAAGTGGATTTTCTTGGATGTTGCTTGATTTAGAAAAGCTATTCTACTTCGTAACTAAATGAGGAAACTTTTAAGGAAGCTGGCCAGAGTTAATCAATCAGTCAATCAGTCAACAAGATTTTAATGAGTTTCTGCTAGGTGCTGAGTGATGGTAACATTTAGGTGGTACTTTATGGTTCCCAGCACACTTTCACATACATTGTCTTATTTGCTTCTTGTAGGCAGACATTATTATTAACAAGACTCAGAGTGGTTCAGTGACTTTCCTGAAGTCAGACAACTATAGAGTAATTTAATTCAGAACTATATACTTTAGTACAACTATAGACTTTAGCTCAACTATAGACTTTAATTCATAACTGTTTTTCTTATACTAGACATGGTGAAGGCCAGCATAAACTAAAGTGCCAAATGAATAGTACAGTCAAGAAGTATACATGATCTGGATGTGCATTGGAGAAAGAATTCGAATAAATCCAATAATAGTCCCATGTATATTTATCTCAGCCTGGTGCTATATTCAAATACTTCAGTAGCTGAAAAAATTAAAAGTAATACAGGTTTTTTTCCCTAGGCATCTTTCAAAGAGCATTAAAGTAATTTGACAATTTCAGTTCATAGAATTTTGATTCATGATTTTGTTCTCTATCCCTCTCCCTCCAATTCCCATGAAGTCTGTATCTTCACTCTTTAAATAGGGAAGATAGAAAGAAGCTAGGAAGGCTCCTATTTGATCAAAATTACCTTCTACAGGAGTATAGATGTGCTTAAGAATGAGGCACATCTAGAACTGTAACCTAAGAACCAAGATTTATAAAGGCAACAACATTTGTTTGTGCCCTGAAGATAAATAGATATGGTTTCAAAAGCAGGAAGCAAAAAAGCACTGAATAGAAAGAAATAGAAAAAATGAATAAATATTGAAATATAGAAGCTCTTGGCCTTAAACATTGAATAAGTATCTAATAAAATGTCTGTTCTCAATAAACATTGTTTTAAGTGCTTTGAGTTACCTGGAAGCCTCTGATAAAATCTGTGGAAGGTGGGGAAGGAGTTGTACTGATTACTCTGGAATGGGTGTTGGCCTAGTACAGTAGTTAAACAGCTTCACTCTAGCATCAGAATTTCTAAATGCATTGTTTTTTTTTTTTTTTGGCTTTTTGGGTCACACTTGGCAATGCACAGGGGTTACCCCTGGCTCTGCACTCAGGAATTACTCCCAAAGGTGCTCAGGGGACTGATGGGATTCTGGGAATCGAATCCGGGTCGGCCGAGTGCAAGGCGAACGTCCTACCCATTGTGCTGTCACTGCAGCCCCTAGAATTTCTAAATGCAGATCTGTCCTCCACTACTTGAGAGCTATGCAAGCAGATACAAGCGCCTCCACCTCAGAAGATAGCAATGTTAAAAATTGTTGTGAGCATTTAAATGAATTTGTGTGAGTAGATCACTGGTTAAAATTCAGTATTAATTTAAATTTTTTTGATCAACTCTCTATACATCTCTTTTTGAATAATAATGATAGCCATCACATGTATTGAGTGTTGATAGGAAGGAAGGTATCTTTTTGGAAAGTAGCGTAGTATTTGGGCCAAGATTGGTACATTTTCTCTGGGTGAAAAGAGAATATCACCTAATTCACTGCCACTTTCTATCTCTTGTGTGGAATGTGTATCTGGTACAAAAGATCTGTTTGTATTCTCTTTATTCCAAAATGGACACAGATAAGACTTAAACCAGGTAAGATCACGTTCTTCTTTTCCTTAAGCATGTAGAAAGTTTAATATTCACTATAGGTACTGAATTGCCCCAAGAAAGCAGGGCAAATACTAAAATGCTTCAGGAGTCCACATTAGCTAGTAAAGCGTACTTGAATGTCCCATAAAGAAACACATTTACCACTACCACATTTAAGCCCACTTGGTCTCCCTATTTAATTAAGTTGTGGGGTTATCCAATTATTACAGGTTTTGAAAATTTGACTATAGTTGTGTTAAGAGAAATGGTTAAGCCTTGTGATTTTTATAAAGGGAATAATTCCTATATTTCTTCTTTTATCGAATAAAGCAAATACATTCTGGGATTTTTCTGAAGCAATGCAGGTCATATTTTATTCTTGAGAAGGTTTTCTTATTAGAGTTTTGCAACTCTTCTGGAAAAATAGGAGATTTCTTATAGAAAGAAAAAACTTGATACATTTTAATTATAGCTGAACTATAGTAATGACAATATGATGTAAACTCGTTCTCTTTAGGAGTTAATTCCAATTGATTATTTTTCAGTCTGACATTTTAAACTGAGTGTTGTAAAGGTGATTCAGAAGGAATCACAGTGATTTGGCCTGTCTTGTCCCTCACCCCTAACTAATAAACGATGCAGGAGTTATCCGCACAGGCAGACCAGTGCTCCCTGTTCGGGATTGTTGGTTATATAATTACTTGAGTTTCTATAATGATGAGGGTTCTCATTGGAAGAAAATTTTTGGTTGGTCCTATTTCAGTTTGTATTAGCCAGAGAAACAGACCTAATAAGAATCTATGTACATATACAAATATGTTTCTCTGGATAATTTGAATTGACACAAGGACCAGATGGAAATTTATATGTGTGTGTCTGTATACATTTATGTAAACTCTATTTGACAATGCAGTCTTGAGGAAGAATTTCTTCTCTGGGAAACATCAGTTTTTGTTTTTAAATGCCTTCATCTTATTGAATGAATCTCACCTCAAATTATTAAGGGAAACATCCTTTACATATAGTCAAATGAACGTATGTTCTAACCACATTTACAAAATGTCTTTACAACACCTAGGTTAGTATCTGGTTAAACAACTTAGTATTGTAGACAAGCCAGGTAGACATTTAAGTCTTACCATCATGGTCCTGAAATTCTCTTTATTCTTCTAAATCCTGGATCTCCTACATTCCCTTACTGGCCCAAAAAGACCATCTGGGCTTCTTCTTTTTCTTTTTTCTTTTTTTTTTTTATGCCAAGTGGCAATATGATCTGTCAGAGAACCCCTTGCACATTCAGAAAAATTTGGTGGATTTAGATTGGCTCAAAGGTGATGGATACAACCTTCTAGTAGTATACTTTTCAAGCTTTGCTCTGAAAGCATAAACTACTCCCTAAGTTGAATGATGACAACCTCTCTGAAGAAAAAGCCTGAAAATATAGAAAGGACTCGTGCCCTTGTGAGTTCCAAATGTCCTAAAGTGAAACATATGGGAGGATTCAGAAAACATCACATGGAGTGGAACCAATATAGACTTTTGACAAAATAAACGCACTCAATATGACAATCCCTGGATCAGAGATGGCAGTGCATATAGAATAAGATGTGTAGACTTTGGTAGAAAGCTGTCTCTTTTGTTCACAGAGGTTTGAGTTCTTGCTACAACTTTGGGTTTGATCACCTTCCAAACCAGGCAGTAGAGTATGATCTCTTAGCAGGGTATGAGGAGGATAGTATAAAGATTAAGGTATCTTTAAAAAACATATAAAGATTAAAGTTAAAGCATATAAAGTTAAGGCAAAGGTAGGGATGGGAGGAAAATCTTCCTAGGCCAGGCGTGTTTTCTAAATATTCTCCTTTTGCATTGCTGTTTTTACTGGATAATACCAGCCAGGTAGCCTTAAGTTAGTCCTAGGGAATTTTCAGAAGTCCTTGACATCTTAACCAGACCACTCTAGAGAGAATGAAGAGGTCTTCCTTGCACAGTGCACATGGCCTGTTGATGGATCCTCAGCTGGGAAAGGGGGGTGAGGGGAGGCCCTGGCCTTGCTTTATAGGAAAACTGGAATCTGAGAGCTGACTGCATGCTTGAGTTAGGATCTTTTTAGAAGACCTATAGGGACATGAGAGTTGACTAATAGTTTGCAACCATATTAACTGAACAAAGAAAAGACTTATTGTAATCAGCATTAATACACATGTGCATATACATATATATGTATGTACATATACACACAGAGAACAAGGGAGAGTAGAGTCATCAAAGAATGGTTGGTGCTTGCAGGTATCAATTACACTTCATAATTGCATCTGTGATTTCACAATCAAATTATAGGAATAGTTACACTTGAAAATGCATTCTCCTCTGAACTATAAGGACCTTGCAAAAATAACACCACCAATAAATTTTCTTTCTATTATGGAAATTAGAAACTGAGTATTTTCTCTCTTTCCTCATATCAACAATGAAAAGATTTGGAGCCACCAAAACCATCTGACTGAGAGACAGCTTCTCTGGCAGGAGGCTAGCACAGACTTTCAGAGAAAGCTGTTAGGTGGGGTGGGGGCTTGGCCACCAAGTGATGATGACTTGAAAAACACTTCTGATTCAGATTCATACACACACATATTCATAGACACAATCACACACATAAAAGGTACCTGATAAAATTTGCAATGATTGACAATTGACTGAAGTTGGGAATGGGAATGGACTGGGAATGGAAGGCTGGAAAATGGGAAGGTCCACCTGGGTCCCTTTTTGAAGATGCCAAGTACTCCAACCTTTAGAGTCACATGTTTCTTAATAAAAAAGGGTCTTGTGCCTGTGATGGAACTAAAACCCTGACAATCCCAGTCTCTACCTTCCTACATCACTCTGGTAACCTTTCCTGACTCCGTTTTTTGTACCCTTGTCTTTTAAAAAGTTCCTACTTGTTTATGTCAAAGAGCTAGAGAAGGACTCTGAAATTCACAGGATTTTTTAGGGATAATATTTGTTTCTAACAATCAAAATTGATTGAGTTACAAGGGAACGGTATGTCAGAATTTCTTCCAAAAGGGAATATTCTTAGGCTGGGGGGACATGGTTAACAGCAGTGTCGGCTTGCACATACGAGGCTGAGACTTGGATCCCTAAAACTGGCCGAGATCCCCAACAGGAATCCCAGACACTGTCACCGCGGGCCCTAGTGCCAGAAGTATGTGGCCCTCATTTCTCTACCTCCCCTGTGGTAACCAAGTTTGTGACGTCTGGGAGTCACTGTCACTGTCACTGTCATTGCGTTGCTCATCGATTTGCTCAAGCGGGCACCAGTAACGTTTCCATTGTGATACTTGTTGTTACTGTTTTTGGCATATAGAATACGCCACAGGTAGCTTGCCAGGCTCGGCTGTGTGGGCGAGATACTCTCGGTATCTTGCCAGGCTCTCCGAGAGGGCCAGAGGAATCGAACCCGGTCGGCCTCGTGCAAGGCGAACACCCTACCCACTGGGCTATCACCTGGGTGTCACAACAAAAAGAAAATGAAGGTAGAAAAACAGAGGGAAATAGTCTCAGAAATGGAGGTAAAAATGCTACCCACCCCCCAGATTATAGGTCCCATCCAGTTTTGTGATCACAACAGTATAAGATGCCCAGTGCAGAAGGCAGCTGGAGAGCTAGGAAAATGGGCCTCATTTTGAAACCACCGTGAAGATTATCTCCCCAAGGCCAAAACAGTTATTCCCAATGCACCCTTGAAATCAGTCTGAAAAATCATAGCTCTGCATTGAGGACCAAGTTCCTTATATTGAACAATCAAATTCCTTATTTTCTGTGCCTTTGGTATGTTTCTGAGTACCAGCGAGGCCAGTTGGAGTTAATAGGACACTCTAAATGTTACCTTGTCAACCTGCTATTCAATAGCTACGTTAAAGGTAAAGTATAGCTGTATTTATATTGTCTCGTGCCAGACTCTAATATGGCCAGAGTCAAAATTCAGGCTGAGATATCTGATTATCGAACCACAGAACTTTAAGATTAGTCATGCTAATGAAAGCCATTTGGCCCTGTTTTCTCTATGAACAAAGCTATCTGTGTTGGTTCATTTAATCTAGCATATACCTGGCAATTATTGATATTAAATTGATTTAGTGTTTCTAAAGATGTTTCAGACACCAAACACAGAACTCCCAGGTTATTTTACAGCTGAATACAGAATATGAATTCCTTCCTGATGTAATCAGCTCTCAGTTTAACCCCTAAAGTGTAAGCATTGATCCCTTCTTAACTTGGCAACTTAATTGCTCTCATCGTGCTCCCCTACTGTGTAATTTATTCTCTGGAAATAAATGGAACCCTTTGGATGGAGGGTCACCTGCATGAGCTCACAAGGGGCTCATATTTACTGAGTAGAAAGACAATTTGCTAAATGTGTCATGGTTATTTACCAGAAGGCGGACTCTATGGTAGGGACATTAACAATATCTGCTGTTTCACAGGAAAGTTCTTAAAAGGTGTTTTAAGTTTTTTTCCCAAAGCACCTAAGTAATTCTCCCAGCATCTCTCAGAGGTATTACCCAATTTCACAGGGAAGAGATGTGAAGGAACATGGATGAGGGGTGAGAGTAGGCAAGTGAAACCCGAGAGGTGAAAATATTGTCCATATTAAAGACAGTAATTGAATATGAACTCCTTACTCCTAAGTTTTTTCCTCTGGGTCACTCTGCCTCCTATGTTACATTATCAGTATTAACATAAACACGGGAGATTAATTTTATAGATCACATGAAAGGCTGATGACATTTATCATTACTTTTCAATGAGTCATCTCATTAGGCAGAGGGTAAACATTCAGTCCAGGTTATAATAGTTGAGTTGAGAATGAAATTAATACACTAACTGCTCTATTGCTTTTTTAAAAAATAGTATGACAGCAGTTACCCCTTATTTGTGGGTTCCCTAGTGGATGCCTGAAAGTATGGATAGTGCCAAGTCCTACAGGGACTGTTTCTTTCTATATAAAAATGTATAATAAAATTTAATTTATAAATTAGGCATAGCAAAAGAGCAACAACAAAAGTAAATAATACAAGAGAACAATTATAAACACACTGCAAAAATTTTTAATGTGGTTTTTCTTTGTCTCTCAAATATCTTACTATATGTGATATTTTTGAGGCCATGGTTAACCACACATAACTGAAACCATGTAAAGCAAAATTGTGGATGGGGATGGAGATGTGCTATTGTATAAAAGATAACATGCCTAGCTTTCATCAAGAGGGGCTTTGTTATTATAATCTTGGTCAACATCAAGATAGAATACATATTAAATAATAAATTTAGAATATTAGGGCAAACTGTGAAGGATTATAAACTGGACTTTACTGAGATTTTCATCTGACATATATGACACAAAAGTAATAATGCCCTCTTCACCCTCATCCTGTGATCCTAGATGATGAAGTAAGGAGATGGGGACACATTTTGATCAGTTTAGAACCTGGATTATCAGAAAATAAACCAATCTTAAAACAGTCGTGTTACTGAGAGTGGTAAAATAACTTTCTTCTAATCTTAAAAAACAAAGAACTTTAGACATAAATAGATACCTATCTAGCTGTTAGTTGGGTCTGGTTCTGTTGTGATCATTTTGGCAATTTGATAGGGGGGGGAAATGGGCCTAATTTTTCAGGTTTTGTCTTTTTTTTTTTTTTTTTTTGCTTTTTGGGTCACACCCCGCGATGCACAGGGGTTACTCCTGGCTCATGCACTCAGGAATTACTCCTGGCGGTGCTCAGGGGACCGTATGGGATGCTGGGAATGAAACTCGGGTTGGCCGAGTGAGTGCTACCCACTGTGCTATCGCTCTAGCCCCAGGTTTTGTCATGTTTTAAGGCAAGAATCTACCAGGAGGAATAGTCAAATTATTACTTCAATTCGGGTGGAATGAGCAGCTAATTAAAATCAGATTTCCTGCATTGGACACGATGATTCCCTGAGAAGCTGCCGGGACAGAGACACCTCTGGACCACTTCCGGGGGGAGTGGGGCGATCAGCCTAGCCCTGGGTTTGCACGTGACGCCTGCTGTTCTGGTCTGCAGAGCAAAGTGGGCGGACAGAGCTGCCTTTCTCCCAGTGTGGTTGTGCGGCCTTCTCTGCAGCCTCCCCAGGGAGCTATGGCCATCGCTTTCCCATGCTCCTGGACCTGGTCCTGCTCCTTGCTTGCTTCCTCAAATCCTGGTAGTTCCCTGAGAAAGTAGAACAGATTTTGTGGCCTGAGTGAAGGGCTGAGATGTTTTACTTCCAGGTCAGCTGCTGACTCCCTGAGGGAAGTTGTTTTTTTTTTTTTTTGGTATGACTGTGTTTCATTCTCCACTGTAAAAGAAGAAACCACAAACCTAACTCTAAACACCAGAGTGGGGGGCATATTTGGGTCAAATGGAGTCTCTGGGTTTTGAAAATTATTTGCTATTGAGCATGTTGATTATCCAGACCTTTCTTAGTCCCCACGAGATTAAAATTTTAGTCATTTATTTCTTTGCTGCATTCCAAAAAGAACTTGTTCATTTGACTTATCAACACTCCTTTCAACAGTAATTTTGAGGGCCAAAATGGTATTAAAAATCTCAACTGAGCTTTGATTACTAGTCACAACTCTGTGTGTGTGTGTGTGTGTGTGTGTGAGAGAGAGAGAGAGAGAGAGAGAGAGAGAGAGAGAGAGAGAGAGACAGAGACAGAGACAGAGACAGAGACAGAGAAAGAGACAGAGAGACTGAGAAACATAGTGACAGAGAGACAGAGAGATGTGGTGGGGGGGAGAGAGAGAGGTGGAGGGGGGTGTGGAGTATTCCTCTGTCTTTTAGGTATGTGGAGTGTATGCTAAAGAAATAATGATGTTTATCTTGGAGAAGGAAAATGAATGATTGAAGTAATTTAAAATATAGGATCTTTGTAGATATAAAAATATTCCCACAATCTTTTTCTCAAGAAATGTCTTCTTTATTTAAGTCATCCTGATTGTATGGTTTCAAGTGAATCTACTGCATAGACACATTTTTTACCACACCTGGCTTTAAGAATAAATATCACTTAATGGTGGGCAGAAATCAGTATCTAAGAGGAGTTCTCATCTTTAACAATAGTCTGGACTTATAAAACACAGTGTAACATAAAACTGGGTTAAAAAAGGAAAAAAACCTGTTCTTAGTTTGTAAATTATTTGGAAAGCCAGAGTAGTGAGCTAGGCCCTGTCCAGGAGTTTTGAAGCCTTAAAATGAACTCAGGATTTGTTGTAAATAAACTGGAGTTGACTTTGGGAATCACATTAACATGCGGCATATCCATCCCTCAACCTAAGGGGAGAGAACCTAGTAACTCAAATGGGGTGGGTTTTATGCCTAGCACCCCGTTTTGAAATAAAAATGGGTGTTTCTCCTGGTTCTAGTAATCCAGCATACGTGTGAGCAGAAATATAGTCCAGTGTGGAAAAGAAATATTAGAAAGAAAGAGGGGTTCTGGTTAGCTACTCCTCGAAAAGGAAAATCTTACTAGCTGGTGATCTTTGTGGGATGTGCAGAGTTAGTGCAAAATTCAGTGATGGTACAGAGACTAAAGCAAAATAGAACAGATAAAAATCTCTTAATGACATATAAAAGAAAGAGATTTAAGAGTTTTGAATCGGAGTCCTGTAGCATCAACAGAAATCAACAAAGTTTAAATTAAAAAAAAATAAACCCAGTCAGAAATAATGACGGATTTCTACACTTCATATTTGGTTGATATTAGACTAATGTAATCATGGTCTGCTAAACTGACAATCCTCTGGAATATTATTAGCTTTATCTGATTGACTTTTGTATCAAATACTTGACCTGATTTTTGTCCTACTTTCTCTTTCCTATCATCTAGGTTTAGTTTAGTTCTTTGTTTAAGAAGAAAAAAAGTTAAAAAATTTCTAATGAAAGCCATGGTCTGTACTATAAGTAATGTAAGAAACTCTGTTTTTGTTAAGAGAGAGACAGAATATTGAAATACCTGGTTTTATATTTTTATGTGGTTTTGGCAAATGCAGTTTGAAAGTGGCTAATATGATACCCGACCTGGTGTTAATAGCCAATGATAATTCCATATGTACCACCTGCTACCTGTCAGGTTACACATTCTTTCTTTTTTTCCTCCTTTGGCATGAAGGTTACATTAACTCTGACTGTGGTTCTTCATGACTGGAGTGCAGGAAAGCCATCATATTTTTCAAATAAAATGGAGCTTTTGATAATTTCTTTAGCCATTCGTTCTTCCCACTTCACCTCCCACAAGTTTGATATCACCCTGGGAGAGCACAACACATCATCCTGAATTTGGGAACTGGGAAAAGAAGAAAGGAAAGAAACAGGGAAAGAGAGAATGAATCACAAGATGAAATGAAAAGTGATGTTCATGGGGGAAAATCCTCCTGCCAAAAAGTAAAATTAGAGAAATTTCCTGGAATGTATATGCAGGAGGAAAAAATGTGGTTTTATTAACAAATTGCTTCACACCTTAACATTTAAACGCCATCAAGGTTTTTTCCTCTCTATATCCCAATTTTATCTAGACTCCAAATCTTGGTCAGGAATTTCTCAGAAGCAAACTCTGTTATGAATACAAATTTTGAAATAGGGTAGACAAAGTTGACGATACTATCTAAAAAACAAATCCCAAGCTTAAACCCAAAGCAGATCGATCACTTGCCTGTCAATATGTGGAACTTGACTGGACACACACTTAAACCCTAGACTGTGCTCCAGATAATATTTGGAGTGCTCAGTACAACCCTTTCTGGAAGATGAGGGATATTTTTTCAACTCAGAGTTTAACCATTAACCACTTTCTTTTTTTGGTCAGAAAAACAGACCCAAACTGTGTTCCCAATTACAGCATAGGAACTAGTTTCCTATCAGAACCATTCAAAATGAGATACAGGGGGTCTGAAAGACAAGCACAAAACATTAAAAGGATTTTTTTTTGAGAGGTGAAGGTATTATTAACCATTTCTGTTACTACTTGTATATGTGTTTTTTTTTAAGAAAGCAGTTTAGTTGCTTATTAATATTATTATTCCAGCTGTTATATTTCTTCTGAGTAACTTGGAAAGGCACATAGCACTCCATTTCTTTTAGGCTTTTAAAAATCTCCCTGAACCATTTAATATTTTCAGATGGCAAAGGCTGTGGGTTGGCTCAGAAGAACTGTCCAAATGTCTTATGTTTTGAAAGTGTCCAAGTAATAACATTGCTTTGATTGCAGTTTCTTCCAGGTGCCTTTGCAATATTTTCTCACTCTGGTAGTTATTTAATCAGTGCAAAAAAGGCTTCATGAGGTAGCTGTCCTGGGTTCTCCTTCCATGAAAGATGAAGAGAAGCTGAAGGGAAATGCCTTTTAGGACAGAAGGAGAAGCTGCCTTGGTTTGGACCCCTGGCACCTGTTCTAGGTGTGACTTTGAATGGTAGTGTTAAGTGCTAGAGCTCTTCCAAACTCTCTGCTGAACTCCCAAGTTAGCTCATGTCCTGGATGCTTCTAAAAACTGTTGGCTGAAGGAAAGTATATTTTGTATGGGGAAATCATTTCCATATTCCAGAAGTACCTATTGTGCAGTTTCTTTAAAACACTGAACGCCAGTGATACAGGCAAGCATATTTTGAGTGGCTCCATCCTTATGACCTAACACCCTTTTTAGCTTCTGCTCTTAGTGATTTAACTGAGTGGAAAAACTAAGGAGGTTTCTATGTTCTCTCGAATTTTATTTCTGTTCTCTTTGAAGCTTTCATAACTGCCCCTGCCAGGTTTTGCTTTTTCCCACTTGGTCTTTCTGGATCTGATTTCATTTTGAATGGCTATTGATGAAGTTTGCCTTGACCTTCCTGATTTCCCTCCTACTCTATCTTTTCTGTTATGTCCTGCCCCTTCTGGACCTGGAACAGTCCTGATCCTGACTTTCTTTTTAGGTCAAAATCAAGCTTCATGCTTGATTGTAAAACTATGTCGTTTCACATTTTCAAGCACGCAGACGTATACCATTTCTTTGCAACTCTACTCTTCAGCATTAAAGAGGGGCCCTTCATTGTAATCATTACTGAATGGATACAGTACTAATGGAACTTAATTGTTTCCACTAGATGGATCTCGGTGTTTTTGGCAGCCAAAATGAAAATGATTCCAAATACCATCAAAGGGGCTTATAAGCACCCAGCATGCACAGAGTGTTTTGATATACAGTGGAGTGTTAATATCATTATCTCTCCTAATACAACATACGGTTACTTTAATCCTCTCCCGCCTCTGTGATCTTGGAAGATCCGACGGATAGAAGGCGAAGAATAAAACACTATATACAAGGAAACAAAAGGAGAATTAGTCCCCATCCTCTGAATGTGATTTTTTTGATTGTTTGAATGTTGCCTTCAAATATGTACCTTTATCAATACTGACTTCTGTATCTTCCACGCTAGTTTGAGTTTGTATGCGACATCAAACATACCTTTCACACATGTTCTTTCCAGATTTTTTTTAACACTTACTTAGCAGTTTATAGAAGGAAGTGAATGATCTCCTCAAGCTGCTTACAAATTAAAAAAAAATCTGTGCTTATTAATTATGCAGGATTAGTCTAATTATAATTCAGCAAATTAATTAGCGACAGAAGGTGTTCTGAAACATTGGAGTACATTTGCATGTTAAATGGAGAGGCTAGTCTGTAATATATGTAAATTTATGCATGGCTTCATAGTTTAATTTAAAAATTTGCAGCTGCATATGGTATGGGAGCAGGTGAAAAGTCAGTTTTAGTTTAATGATGCTAACAAACATTGGATGGTGTCCTGTCTTAGCAAGAGAATGCACTCATATCTGCTAATCTGTAATTCTGTCATAAGAATATAACATTACATAGATGCTCAAACTCAAGGTCATTAGTGAATGGACCCATAGGTGTAAGAGGTTTGAGGCTGAAAACTGTTGAGGAAAAAGTGATGATAGGAGAATCCCCAACTCTGCACTTGGTTTGCCACTTAATCCAATTTTAAATATTTAGTAGGTGGGCCTTAGTTTCAGGAACATAAACTAAGCCTGTGTACAGTAGGGTATCGTTTTGTCTGACTGGTATCTATTCTGGCAGGTGTAAAATAGTTGTCCAACCTTGATTCCCTTTCCAAATATTCACATTTGCACTTCATTTCAATTTCCTGGAGCCGTGGGAAAGTTATTACCGAGTTATGAATTAATGGTAGAGTAGAGAGTTTTACACATTGGCCTCAACCATCTGGCAAAACAGTAAAACCAGCCGACCAGGCAGCAGCAAAGGGCTTTTGGTGTAATTGGTGTTCACTGCTCAGCCTAGCATAGATGAGCTTCACAGGGAGGGCATTGCCACAAGAGGGGGGTGGGGAAGACCACAGGAGGGGAGACGGGGTGCCCAGGAAATAGGACAGGAAGGACCCATTATGCTGGTGACTGACTAATAACTTTGTTTCTGTCCTTAACTCAACAGTCATGACATTAGAAAGGAAAATAGATTTGTTCTCTAAACTTGAAATCTCACTAAGAAATGTTTTCTGCAGGCTGACTGTAACATGTTTTGTTTCATTTAGTCTCTCTCTCCCCCACTTCCCCTTTTCTTGAAAAGGCAGAAGGAAGGGTAAGGAAAGAGAGAATAGGGGTTAAAATGGAGAAAAGATGGAATAGTGTGCATTAACTGCAATTGCAAACATGTTCTGAGTGCTGTGTTTCATTCCAATTCAAGCTCAAAAGAGGTCAATTATTATTTTCATTATTGGTGTCACATTTTCATCTAAATCCTCAAACAAGGACTTTTCTGTAGAGATTTTTTTCTCCTACCAGCCTCATGTTGCCAAGTAATGGAATTCAGGAGAGTGAAGACATGTCTGAATATAGGATAAAAAACCCCACATATAATAACCTCAGAAGCTCATGTTATTGGTCAGAAATAAGTGGAGCAGCAAAGTTGCCTCTTGTTTTCCACCGTGGCAGTTGTTTACAGTCAGTCGCCTGCCATTTGTGCTATGGGAGGCATTCATTTCAGAAGAAATTATGAAATGGCTCTGAAATGAAGTCTATCAATACAGAGTCAGAATTAAACAGTGGGGGGAAGTCACTCCCTCCTGGTGCCTAAATGAATTCAGCAGGTCCTACTCATGAGGCAGTGTGTTTGGTAACGAAGGATCTATTGCCAAACTGAAATGTCACTTCCAGGAACTTGTAATTGGAGTGAATGCCAAATAGAAAATGATTCGATAGGGCCTGTTGCCAGTTAGAAACCCGAGTGCTTGTATGTATCACTGAAGTGTTTTGCTGGACCATAATTTACTGAAAACAATGAGGAGTGTTTTTGTTCTTTTCTTGCGATCTCTTGTGATGTATTAACATCATGTTCTTTCAACAAAATCTTTCCCCTAAAAATAATAAGAATTTCTCCAAATGAAATGCATATCAATATCAGAGAGATAAACAATGCCGAGGGAGAACCAGATTTTTTTTGGGGGAAACACACCCAGAAGCACTCAGAGCTCTGAACTCAGGGATCACACTTAGAGGGGCTCTGAGGGCCATGTGTGAGTCTGGGATCAACCCAGGTCAGCTGTGTTCAAGGAGAGCACCTTACCTGTTGTCCTATGATTCCTGCCCAAGAGAGAACCAGATTTAAATTAGTGACAACTCTCTCTAGTATATTTTTATTTGGAAAATGGATCGTATAAAAATGTGGTGGACAAGAATTGGCAACTCGATTGCCAGGTGAGGGGATGGGGGAATAAGTATGCCTCCTGAAAGACATTTGCTTTGCAAGAATAATTAATTCTTACTATCAATCTAGAAAGTCATGTTACAGTGGAAGAAATTAAAAGTCCCTAATTTCTATCATAATTATTAAGCAAACTAATAGTAATAAAATAATAATGACAGTGATCATTGTTAATATGATAACAGAAGCCCTTGACATCATGTAAAAACAGGTTGGTAGGACACTCCAAATAATTAGCACATATAGGGACTGAAATTATCCGCTGTGAAAGGAATTTAAAAGACCTTTGCTGGTCTTTTAAAACAAATTCAATCTCCTTCATTGTAGGAGAATATTCTTTGTCCCTTGGGAAAGGCTTTCAAAATTCAACTTTGGTGATTTAATTCTCAAAAAATGTTTTTTGAGATTAAACTCAGCTTCTTATGTTACACATCTGATATTTTTCTCCATAGTCATAATGAACAATCTTCTCAGCCCTTTCTCACATGTTAGACCATCTTTGGTTGTTGAGATTCCTTGTTTTTTGAATATCTACTAGAAAAGTTTATTTTCTTCTGCACACGCCAGAATAGCCTTAGAATTTCTAGAGAATGCAACCCCTGATTAAGATGATAGACATCTATTTATTTTCTTGCTTTGTTTGGTAATATCAAGAATAACTGCATTCTCATTTGCAGACAGTAAATGAAGGATGTAACATGAACCCCAAGACACTGATACTCTGAAGCAGAGTTGGTTGGTGATATTTTCACATTTTTTTCTTAAAAAAGGTGGCCGCTCTCCCACTAGAGCAATGTTATGCTAAGAATCAGAGGAACCTGAATTCCACTTCTAGTTTTTCCACATACTACTACTTAGTTGATCATAGGTAAATAATCCAACCTTTCTAAGTCTTATTTATATCTACTATAATATGAGAATGTGAATTCCCCAACACATCCTCAAATGGATGGATTAAATGAAACCATACATGGTAAATAATAGGAATCAATCACTCTACGTTATTATTCTTATTATCATTGAAATCAGTTAGAAAGAGAGATTGAGTGTATTAGAACTAAGGTAATTAATTGTTTAGAAAATTTCTTTACATTTCAAATTTTCAGATTTGACATGGCCTACTACTGGGATACTTTACCATAGCTTTAGTAGTACAGAATTCATATTCTCTGTACTTATTACTTACAATTTTAAAAGGTTGTTAAAGTTACATGGAAAACAAGCTGGAAAAAAATGAATATTTCATTAAAGCTTCCAGAAGTCAGTTAGTCATGATTATTAAATTATCTTCCTTTTCAATGGATCTTCTTGGGTCTTGGGACTGGTAGTCATTTCAATCAAGAATCAGGCTTTCTCATAAGTCTTCTTGGCAAGTTTTAAGTATGTAGCAAGGGCCAATTGGGTATTTGACCTGGGAGATCAAAGAATCTTTTGGTGAATCCTCACAAGATCCTGAGAGTCCCAGGGTCCTTTGTAATCTGGGCTAACACCTCAAAAATAAAGATATGTATCAAGGGCACATTTTTCTTCAGACCAAATTTGAGACCTACCTCTTGCCTTTAACCTTACTTGGATTGTCTGGTTTTGAATTCCGTTGGAAGTTTTTAGGGGAAGAAAATGTGTTTCCTATTGTTGAAAGAGTCAGAGAGGATATTAATGTTAAGTCCTAGATTAAAAAATGGAACATTATTGTCATATTTTTCACTGGTTTGAAGTGGAAACCACTTATTCAGAGCTTTCCTCACATACAAAGCAGAACAAGGTTCCATGTAATCATTCTCAGTTTGAGAAAATGAAATCATGGGTGTGTCTGTGTAGCACCACCCTTCACTC